>NW_022196899.1:41859860-41884521 GCF_008632895.1 Mastomys coucha | reverse complement strand
CACCAACCAAGGACTGCACATGGAGGGATCTGATTGTTCTGGCAGCATGTGTATAGTAGAGGATTGCACTTTCCTTCTTTCTTTCTTTCTTTCTTTCTCTGTTTCTGTCTGCCTTTCTTTCTTTCTTTCTTTCTTTCTTTCTTTCTTTCTTTCTTTCTTTTTCTTCCTTCCTTCCTTCCTTTCTTTCTTTCTTTCTTTCTTTCTCTCTTTTTTTTCTTTCTTTGTACTCGGTGTTTGTTTGTTTGTTTGTTTCACGATAGGGTTTCTCTGTGTAATAGTCCTGGCTATCCAAGAACTTACTTTGTAGATCAGGCTAGCCTTGAACACACAGAGATCTGCCTGTGATGTTTCCATTTTTGATCTTCAGTTTTCAAATGTCCTTGTTTTTGAAAATGCTTGAAGCTTTTTCCAGCAAACAAGACCTTTAAGGCCACTGAAGAAACCTTGTTGAGCCAATTTAACTGAGGTCTTTAACCTTCATGCACTTATGGAAGGAAAGGCACAGCCACACTAAAGCCCTGAGATTTGGGAGGAGGCATTCTACAATAGGCACTTGTGTGTTTATAACCTGTCAAGAACATTCTTACTCCCTGCTGTGGCAGTCCTATAGGTATGGCCTCAGTCCTGCAGAGGCTTGGTGTGCCAGGGTAGGGGGATACACAAGGGTGACTCCACCCTCTCAGAGGAAAAGTGGAGGCATGAAAGAGGGAAGGGATTTTGGCAGGGGGTGACAAAAGTAGGGTCAGCAATTGGGATATAAAGTGAATTAAATAACTAACTAAATAAGAATATTCTTACTCCCTTCTGTGCCATCCTACAGGCCTCTAGCAATAAGATTCCTGAACTCTTTTGTTGTGAACTTTGTCAAAGTTTGAATAATTATTTTTCCAATAAACTGACTAGATTTTTTCTATGTAGAATAGTTTACCTTTTAACAGACAAAATTATCAACAAACAAACAAACAAACAAACAAAATGTTCTGCCTAAGACACAAACTCCTGGATAGACCTTAAATCTTAAACTCAGTAGACACTCCCATGAGTTATTGCTCAGTGTCTGATTGTGTTTGAAAACCAGTTTCTCAACTTTAGCTGTTTGTACCTGTTTTGTTGAATGATACTTGTTTTTCAAGTAATTATCACTGTGATTAAATTACTATTTTCTGTTTTCTTTATCAACACTAAATAATCCATAAGGTATATTTTTAGTTAATCATGATTTATGTGAGTTTGATACCAAAACAAAGTTTTTATTTGGGCATATGAATAAACAATGCTTTGAAGATGTTATCTAATAGATTACTAAATATATTTATATTCATGGAAAAATTAAGAAGGCATTAAAATTTGCACTAGCTCATACCTCAAGTAAGTACACAATATATGCAATGTAATGATTCACCACATTTCTGATCTTTGTTCTCTCTAGCTCTCCCTGCAGCTAGTACTGTGGAATTATTCTCTGAGTTCAGTGGAAATTTTTCTGATGTAGGTTTTTTGAATGTCTATTCTACATCAATCAACTTCAGAAATGAACTTACCACAAAGATCAAAACTATACAACCCACATGGTCATAACATGGCCATTGTCCCTAATATACCACATTGCATGATTTTTTTCAAAACTTTTATTTTTAACAGGCTGTTTAATCCTACAATCTACAATGAAATAATTATCGTGTGCTATATACAAAACTACCACATTTTGCAATGACTGATATAAAGTTCAAGTTGACATGTAAAATGCATAAATACTGAAGTTCTCATTAAGAAGAAATGAAAAAAGAAACAAGCCAAATTAATAAAATATCATTAAAAAGTACTGGAAATTCTTCTGGATAAAGATAACAATAGGCATTTATTATTGAAGGGGGGGACAATCTAAGATATAGAGTCAATTCCTGAGACAATATTAAACCCCATGTCTCCCAGTTTTGCTTTACTTTATGTAAACAGTGTTGATAAAATGTAATCAATATTAGGCACAGTAAGAGTCCAACAACAAATAAGTATGAAAATATGTACTTAGTAAACTTGCACAGTTGTGGTGCTTTCTCATTTTAAAACTTTTATTGGACTTTCTCCTGGAACTTCACAGCTTCTCATTGTTAAATCTACTTTTTTTTAGCATCTGTTATACTAGCTATTATGTAGTGAAATAAAACTTGAACAAAACTACTGAAGCACACAAGAGTCGCTCTGAGAAGTTAGCTAGGTGAGGCTTGTAAACACAGTGGATTCCCTGAACTAAGAGAAAAGGTGTATCTCTGGCAAGATAAGCATGCCTCGATTTTATCATGCCATTCACAAGATAGGTCATTTAAGGCATATACATCATGTAATTCTGGAAGTTTCCATTTAAAATTTTTGGACTATGACTGGCAGAAGGTAATTTCAGAAAGCAGTGCTCATACCAGAAAAAAAATGTTAACTATTAAATGATCAAATTAACATATTAAGTGTATATAGATATTTATCTGTAAATTACAATTTGAATTAATTCCTTATCTCATTATAGTGGGGAATAGGTACAAGACTATTAGCAAATTTGGTGTGCAGCACTTCATTTTCTTTTTTAATTCTTCCAATAAGCATCAAGGCTTACTAAAAAATATACTATATATAAATAGATATTTTCAAATATAACATAAAGCATCTGGTTTATAACTTAGTATGATTATTCTACTCTGATTCTTACATCCTTCCTCATAATGATACTTGTCTCTCACAACGAGGAATCAATAAAATGCTGAACACACTTCATACAGAATTGGTATACAATATTGTTCAATTCATTTAATATATGCAAATTGTGTAAGTAAATTAGAGGTAAGTTACCAAATGCCAATAATAAAAGTTTGAAAAATAAAATACTCTGTCCTTCTGTAATAACTAAAACATTTAAAAGAACAACCACAAAATTATAGATTTTACAAACCCCAATGGCTTTTCAACAGCACAATAATACTCACAGTTGGTGGCCAAGAGAATGCTTGAGAAACTGTTGTTTCTATTTCTGGTAAAGATGAACTTAGGGGAATGAGGCACAGAAAAATACCAGAACAGCCTGTGGGGATGCACCATGGATGTTTTTGTGTTCCTAAGAGCATCTGTAAAACTCCAGAGACTCTCATGCCCATGAGTGTCGTGAACACCCCAGAATCTCCCCTTGTCCCCTTCAATTGGGTGCCTTCAAACATAAAGACACTTTATGGAGAAAAACATCTTAAGACAGCTGTCTTGGGTGTTATGAATGGCATTGTTTACTTTGTTAAAACCCACTTGCCAGGAAGCCCCTTAGAGAAGAAGAAAAGCTGTGGTGTCCATGTGTGACAGAATTCTAACAGGGAAGCAGCACCCACTAGGGAAGGTGAGTAGGTGACATAAGGATTTGGGGCTGAGGATCTCTCTATAGAGGCTACATTTGTGATGTTTACGTTATTATTATTATTATTATTATTATTATTATTATTATTATTATTAATTTTTATCATTAGAGCTGATTTCAAGTAAAATTTAAGTTGTCTTCTAGCTCTCTACAAGGGACTTTTACATCTAAAACAATCCCTTAGCTTGTCTTGCACACAAAATTAGCGAGTATCTAACACATTCTTTTGGCAATATTCAAATAAAAGAATGTTTTTTTAAAGGCATAAGGTTATATAAAGCAAATGGAGAACCATGGTGCGTGAAATTAAAGCAAGTGAGATTATTCTTTAAACTTAATGATATATATTTTACTGTATTTTTTTAGACTACTCACACCTAAATAGATACATGTAAGAATCAAACAGAAATGTCCTCTTATTGTTATAATGTTCTTACAATCCATTGTAAGATTTAAATGTACTACTGTGGAAGATAGAGTGCTAAAGGATAGTGTGGAAGATACAACTGAGAAGTTGGGTGGGTGATACCTTCATGGCTACAATCTCTTCAACCGATAGAGTTTTTTCAATTTCTATGTAGGTATTATTTAATACATTAGATTGAACATATAATCCTCAAACCATACTCATTTCAATAAAAATCACACTTCTTTTCTAAAAGACATGATAGGGATGTGTATATACAAGATGAGTTTGTGTATGTATGGGCGTGCGTGCATGTGTGTGTGTGTGTGTGTGTGTGTATGTGTGATGTGTGTGCTCCCTAATGACATAAATTTGTGCTAATCTAGATAGTTTAACCAACAATTTGAACAGATTACTGAAGCGTTCACATTCAACCATGTACTAACCAAAAAAAGAGGTTTTGTTAAAAAAAAAAAATTGTATGTCTCACTTCATGTAATAGATCAGGTACAAGTGAATTAAAGAACCAGTAAACAAGGACATGAAGAACATTAACACACATTTCAAAGTATACAGACTTCCATAAGCAAAAGTTTCACATAGGCTGGACTATTAAAAGTTATAAAAATACTAAGGGAAGCAACACTATAGCATAAAGTAATAATAATATATTAACCTGTGATAGCGTTTTTTACAGAGATCAGAGGAAGAAAACACTTGTAGAAGATAGGAGTTCACAGATAAGCACTAGGGAACCCAGAAATGTTAATTATGCAGGACTGTGTACTAATTTTCCATGCCTAAGGCCAGGAATGGATGTAGTTAATAACCTGATGACCTTTGCTATCTGTAAGGCTTACCTCTCCTGATTCCCCAGAATATTTACCTTAGACCCTCCTTCCCTAGAATTTTGTCTTGATCATCGTTTCTCAGTCAATAGAGCACATCCTATATACGTTTTAATCTGTTCCCATGTACTAGTGAACTCTGCTATCTTAAGTCAGAAATTACAACAGATCTTAAGCCCGTAAAGTATAGGATGCATCTTCCTGGTAGAGCTCCCATGAACTTTGAAAAGAGCTTTGATGTAACTTTAAGTTTTATTATGCTCATGGAACTGATGTAGTTATTACCAGGAAACTTTTTTCCCCAAAATTTTACTGTACTTTAATATATCTAAATAAACTGCCAGTTGTTAAACTCCAGAAGTTTGAACCAGCCTGGCTAACTAAGTCTTTGCTGAATCACATTTCCTTCTTGCCCCTTGCTGGACGTTTCATTTCTCTGCAGCAATAGAACTTGTACAGAACCCCACACACATTCTTCAACCTAAGCGAATCTATTTAAGAAGTTGATATAGTCAAAACACCCTCAGGGGATGTTATAAGTCATTTATTTGGGTTTCTAGTATTTTTTTTCATGAATTGCATGATAATACTAGTTTTTATCTTAAGGTTGAGAAACTGGGAAAATCACACTAGATAAAATGACTATTGTTAAGAACAAATACATTACACTGCAGGTCTCATAGCCTTATGCAGCAGAAATAAACAGCTATGTTTTTTAATTTATGTCATATAGCATCATATTACACAAACACACACACATATAAGTGTTTACATCGAAACTCACTGATGAGTTGAGGATCAGAACTCTCCATGTTAGAATATGTCCTATGTAATGTTTTGCTTGTACTTATGCAAGCATCCCACATCCCATCTTGCTGGAAGAAATCTCTAGAGTTATTGTCAATGTCCAGGATAGCGTCAATATAATTTTTTCTCTTGTGAACATGAAAACTGTGCTGAAGTCTAGGGTGTTTGGATCCTTCTCTGCAGTACATCTATGCTTTCAGGAACAGGGAATAGGGATTCTCTTTTTTGTATAGAGCTTGCTTGTATCCTATGCTACATTCAGTGGCTCCTCCTTTGTTTACACTTGGATCCCACCCCATTGCCCCAGGGGGTAAAGGCTTCATTCCCTATTTGCTCCCACTGGAGCATGGTACGACACTTAACAGTGGGGCCTTTAGTTATTTTCTGAGGTTCTCATTGAAAATTATGGAACACTGGTCTCTATTTTTGTATCCCATTTGATTTCTAGATATGAGATGAGCTGGCTTGTTCCACAGTGCATGTCTGTCCACCTCAATGTCTGTAACGCATCCGAAGCAACAAATCCAACTGAACAAAAGCTGAAATTTCTAAAGGTGTGAATTCCCTCAAAACTTTTTTACATGCAGGTAGATTATCTTAGTCATTTGTTATAGTAACAGTAGACAGAATAACATAAACTCCATTTTTCTTTTATTTAATTTCCTGTGAGTTCTTTTTCATCCACAATTCAATATCCCATTCTTTCACAGTTTCACATTTCTACATACCACAGTAGCAACAGAAGCATAGAGATAAATATCAGTGTACAATTTTTATTGCAAACATGTTTATTCTTGTTAAGTTCTTGTATTTTCTGAAATGACCAGAGGTGCTTTTTCTGTGCTAACACATGATGTCTCCTGATTATTTTTCTAAAATCTACAAAGACTTCCAATTTTTAGAACTTTTAGCACAGAACATATTACTTGTACTTTTTAACCGTTGTTACATGCATCACGTACTCAATGCTAAAAATAAAGCATTCAAGAAAAAAACATCAGGAACATATCATTATATTCCTAGAATCTTATCTTTACAATTTCGCAGAAGTTTCACTTGAGACTCTGTGATTACAAACTCAGCTTTTGGGGGTCTGGAGGGATGACTTGTTAACTACTAAGAGCCCTTGCTATTCCTGCAGAGGACATGAGTTCTAAATCCCAGAATCCACTGGTTCTCACCTTAATATACTCCCAGTTCTATTAAATCTGAGATCCTCTTCTGGCTTCCTCTAGCACCAGTCATACATGTTATGCTCTTAAACATATTCAGGTACATTACTCGTACATGTAAATGGAAAAAATCTTAAAAAACAAACTCTCAAAGCAATTTCTTAAAATGGATACAATTAAAACTATTCCCCAGATTCTGAATTTAGACCACCTGTATGTACAGTGCCTCTACAGGCTTTCTGTGGCATGCCATGCTTTTTGCCCCTGTATCCACTGGAAAATGAGAATGACATTAACACTTTTCAGTGCTGCTGTGATCACTAAATGGGATGATTGATTTTAAGTGCTTTGAAAAGGATCCAGCATTTTCTTAAAGCTGAAACTTATTATCGATTCTTCTCTAACACTTCTATTCAATCAGCACCCGTCTGTTATCTATTACATGGAATGCATTAAACCTTCCCAGAGCTAGCCTTGATTAGCCAAGTAATCACTGTAGCCACATATCAAAGTTCTAACAATTAAAATTTATTTTGAGTTTTGATTGATAATTTTCATAAAATTAACACATCTGAATAAACTCACATTGCTACACATGACACTAATATATTATTGCTTTCAAATATTATGTGTCAAATAAAAATAGGATAGACATACTTAACAAGTTTATCAATCTCTCATAAAGTTGTAATAGCATGCTTGCTACATCACATTGGCAAAGAGACTGATTTCATGGTAATTCAACATATTAAGATCACTGTTTTGACTAACTTTAGGTAAGTGATAAGACAACTTGATGTGAAATTCTAGAGAAGAGAGGTGTAAAGTGTTATGACTCCTTCAGTTTTCTTTTCTCTTTCTTTCTTTCTTTCTTTCTTTCTTTCTTTATTCCTTTTTACATCATTTAGTGGGCTATGGCATGGGTCAAAGAGCAGACATAGTCCATATATCTAAAAAAAGAAATGACCTAATGGAGGCAGAAATTAATCCCTTGTAAACCCAAACTGAAAGAAGTACACATATATGGGCATAAGCTTGTGAAAACTGTTTGAAAATGAAAAGACATAAACAACAAACAATTGCCTGTAGCTTATGCTATTTCTCCACATTTTTTTGTGTATGTAATTGTTATTCCCAAGAACCACTATAAGAAATAAATTTGTTTGGGAGGTATCTCCAACACGGTCACTGATGACTGAAATCATTGTAATTTTCAGATTGGCATTTACCACCCACACTGTGAAAAATAAGCCTTGTAATGCAATTATGTCTGCAACGGCCTTATAACAATGGAGATGTTATATGGCTTATAAAATTTTAAATATGACTCTCTTAGGCTTAGTACTGGCACATGTGATATGAATTCTCTCTGACAAGTATTTCATCAGAGGGATTTCTGATGAAAATTCTATCTACGCATAGAATAAATGGTCCACCAAAATTTATTACACATTTCAGAGTCAACACACAAGGCAAGATTATTCACATAGGCAAGATTTGAAAGTTGCATGCTTTGGTGGTCAGACATACGCAAACTATATGCTAAACCTACCTTTGTGGTTTTTGCCCTGTTGGACTGATGCTAAACTGGAACATTCTGGGTAGGACTAGCTTTAGAATATCAATGAAAGATAGTCCTCTAACCTCCAAATAAGTAAGGAAGGGTTTAATTTTAGAGCAAATTCTGAGAACAATGGTCTAAAATCATGGATTATGGTTTCCTCTCAATGTATAGATTCCACTGTGTTAATAGTTGAAAGGTCATTTTATAGTAAAAAAAAAAACAAGAAAGTTACAAATCAATGCACTTATAATATATTTTGGTGGAACTCTCAGGTAGGACGATTGTGGCAAAGGGGAGAAATCTCAGCTGTAGTTACCATATATCGTCAGATGGCATTCGTAGCCCCCTCGTATATTTCAAACAGTTTATTTAAAGGTCACAGTGATGTTAAGTCACAAACAAGAGTAGGGAATATGTGTACATGAAGGAGCTAAAGGTGGCCCAAATTAAATTGTAAGTAGACTCTAAAGATATTACATTCATACTTCACCACAATCAGTTAATTAGGAAAAAGGTTCAGTGTAGGATGTGGGTCTCTAGGAAATTACTTGCACAATAATTTATGTAAGATCTTCAGCAGTGTAGAAACAGTAATTTGCTCATGGACTAAAATAAAAACATTTCTGGAGCTGACTCCCAATCAATCTATCTTTATGCATCATTCAACAAAACATATATTAACCTGAAAGAAATTCAGAGAATGTCATATGTATAGGCTTCCATGGTTTGCCACTGACCAACTTTTTAATGATAGTATGTTTCCTCCCTCAAGGAATACTTGATGTTGTTTCCTCTAGAAATGGAATTTCTACCTTTAGCCTTAAATTCTTTTGCAATTATAATGGGAGGTGAAATGTATTCTCCACACTTAGTAATATTACAATCCCAATCTTCCCTCAGAATTCAGAGACAGAGACGAGACAGGTCCTTCAGAATAAGTCAAACTAGTATAAGGCCATTAAGGTAGACAGAAATCACTCAAGAAATGCTTCCTCATTAAAGTCGGGAATTGAAGAAGACGTACACTTTTTTTCTCTTTTTTTCTTGGATATTTTGTTTATTTACATTTCAAATGTGAAACCATTTCCTGGTTTCCCCTCCGGAAATGCCCTATCCCATCTTCTCTCCCCCTGCTTCTATGAGGGTATTCTCCTTCCTTCCTACCCACTCCTGTCCCACCACCCTGGCATTCCCTACACTGTGGCATTGAGCCTTTCAAAGACCAAGGGCCTCTCTTCCCAATAATGTCCAACAAGGATATCCTCTGCTACAAGTTCGACTGGGACTATGGATCCCTCCATGTTGGTTGGTGGTTTAGTCCCTGGGAGCTCTGGGAGGTCTGGTTGGTTGATATTATTGTTCTTCCTATGGGTTGCAAACCCATTCAGTTCCTTCAGTCCTTTCTCTAACTCCTCCATTGCGTACCCAGTGCTCATTCCAATGGTTGGCTGTGAGCATCTGCTTCTGTATTTGTCAGGCTCTGGCAGAGCCTCTCAGGAGATAGCTATATCAGACTTCTGTCAGCAAGCACTTCTTGGAATCTGCAATAGTGTCTGGGTTTGGTGTCACTGTAAGGGATGGATCCCCAGATGGGGCAGTCTTTGGATGGCCTTTCCTTCAGTCCCTGCTCCACACTTTGTCTCTGTATTTCCTCTTGTGAGTATTTTGTTCCCCTTTCTAAGAAGGACTGAAGCATAAGCCTCCTCACTTTGGTCTTCCTTCTTCTTGAGCTTCATGTGGTCTGTGAATTATATCTTGACTATTCTGAGCCTTTGGGCTAATATCCACTTATCAGTGAGTGCATACCATGTGTGTTCTTTTGTGACTGGGTTACCTCATTCAGAATAATATTTTCTAGACATACTGTTAAGGATGATGTCACGTGAAGAGACATCAGAGATGAGGATGGTCTACCTATAAAGCATAAGGCTACAAAGACTTCCAGCAAAGCCATCAGGAACTAAAGGCTAGGGACAGATAATTTCTCACAGTCTTATGAAGAAGCCAAGCCTGCCACAAGTTGACCTCACAGCCTGACTTCTGAGGACAAGGTGTCCGTAATGGTTTTAGCCTTTCCAACAAACAATATGCGGAGATATAACAAGAAAATAGGCACGCTCTCTTTTGTTGTTGTTATGGCTTTTACAAAACCACTTTGTTCCCACCATGGATTCTGTTTGTTACCTTTAAGTGATTCCCGTCAAAAAATCAATTAATGATTTGGGTCACTTCAACTGCCTCTTAAATTAACTTTCCACACTTCTTTGCAGGTGGGGGCTGGGAGCCATGCCTCTCAACCTTGTTGACAAGCTCACTAACTGGAGCTTTTGAAGATTAATCTACTCATCAGGTCGACTCCTTCCTGAACATGTATCTTAAAGGTCTCCTGCGGTTCCCAGCAGTACCACACTAATTCAGTACCCTAGCAAAATTAACAGCAGGAAATAGACCTTTGTAATTTTCTTCCTTTATAAATAGCATTGTTCATGCAGTAAAGGATAGCAGTTCCTGCTGTAATTGTTTCTTCACTGAAAAGATCCTTTCTTTCCACAGGTGTTAAAGAAAAAAAATCAATCAAAATGAATGTACATACAATTAACCAGCTTACTGAGAAGGGCTACATTGCCTTTATTTTTGGATTTTTCTCTTTTCAACTATGCATGTTCTTAGGTGTATTGTAGCTCAGTGTAATGGCATTGTCTAGGAAGTACACAAGTAAGTGTGTTTAGTACACTCTGCTCTTGGGAAGCCACCAGAGGACAAGGGACTCAGAGCATGAAGGGAACTATGGCATCAGGCTTTCGCACAGCCTTGTGTCCCCTCCCCTTCTTGCTTCCCTGTCTTTCTTCCTGTTTTTCTCTCTGTCTTATGCCTTTCCTCCAGTCTCTCTTATTTCAAAACTAACATCTATTTTGTCTCAGCAAAAAATGTAATGTTCAATATTAATTGGAGGCCACATTTCATAAAATAAGATTTCAAAATGAACTTAAAAATTGCAAACTAATAATAGTGAAAAAGTACAGAGAAATGGTGTGGATATAAATCAATTGTAATGCCTTAATATGCAAGAACTTCATCTCACAGGTTCTCTGAAATGGCATGATATTTCTTCTTCAAGGACAATTTAAAAACAGGAACTGATTATCAATTTGAGTACCACAAGAGATCAAATGTTTAAATTTTTTTTAAATGATATTCCATCTGTGGTAAGAAAAATAAAGCCAATAAAATGAAGTCTCTCCTTACCCTGAAGTCCAAGGAAACAACACTGGAAAATTAAATATCTATTTGGTTTTTTTTAAGTAAATTATTTTATTTGTTTACATTCACAAAATTGTCCCTCTCTCCTGGTCCTCCCTCCTTGAGTTTTTCACCCCATGCTTCTCTCAGAGGACAACCATGCCAGCCATATTGTGTCTACAAGCACAATATGGCATCAGTGATAATGTCAATGTTTGGTGTGCTCTCATGGGATGGATCCCAATTTGGGTCTGTCACTACATGGCCTTTCTTTCAGTCTCTCTTCCATTTTTTCCCATGCATTTCCTTTAGACAGGAACAATTCTGGTTGAAAATTTTGAAGATAGGTGGGTGTTCTCCTGCCTCAGCTGGGGGCTATGTCTATCTACTGGAGGTGGTCTCTCCAGGTTCCCTCTCCCCTCCATTGGGCATTTTGGCTAATATCATTTCCATTGAGTCCTGGTAGCCTCTCATATCTCTGGGAGATTCTAGATGTTCCCCTTGCCCCCCACTCCACACTACTGCAAATTTCGATTCATTCTCCTGGCCTTCTGGGTTTCTCTTTTTTCTCTCCCCATACCAGACTATGCCCCGTTTGCATCCCCCTTCTCCCTACCATCCAGGTCCCTCTTTCTCTCTGCCTCCTGTGATTATTTTGTTCCCCCTTCTAAGTGGAATTGAGATATCCATACTTGGTCTTTCCTACTTGTTAAACTTTCTATAGTTTATAAGTTGTATCGCAGGTAATCTGAACTTTTTGGCTAATATCCGCTTATTGAGCACATAAAATGCACGCCCTTTTTGGTTTTGGGTTACCTCACTCAGGATAATATTTTCTAGCTCTACCCATTTGCCTATAAAGTTCATGATATCCTCATTTTTAATAGCTGAATACTATTCCAGTGTGTAAATGAACCACCTTTTCTGTATCCATTCTTCAGTTGAGCGGCATCTGGGTTGTTTCCAGCTTCTCACTGTTAGAAATAAGGCTGCTATGAAAATAGTAGAGCATGTATCCTTGTGGTATGGTGGAACATCTTTTGGGTATATTCTCAGGAGTGGTATAGTTGGGTCTTCAGGTCAATCTATTTCAAATTTTCTGAGGAAACTCCAGATTGATTTTCAGAGTGGTTGTACCAGTTTGCAATCCTAGCAATGGAGGAGTGATGCTCTTTCTCCACATCCTCACCAGCATGTACTGTTGCTTGAGTTTTTGATCTTAGCCATTCTGATTAGTGTAATGTGGAAACTTAGGGTAGTTTTGATTTGCAATTCCCTCCTGACTAAAGATGTCAAAGATTCCTTTAAGTACTTCTTAGCCAGTTGAGATTCCACTGTTGAGAATTGTTTAGCTCTGTACCCCATTTTTAAATTGGGTTATTTGGTGTTTTGGAGTCTAACTTCTTGAGTTGTTATATATTTTGGATATTAGCCCTCCAACAGATGTAGGGTTAATGAAGATCTTCTCCCAATCTGTTGGTTGCTGATTTATCCTATTGACAGTTTCCTTTGCTTTACAAAATCTTGTCAGTTTCATGAGGTCTCATTTGTCAACTGTTGATCTTAGAGACTAAGCCATTGATGTTCTGTTCAGAAAAATTTCCCCTGTGCCAATACGTTTGAGGCTATTTCTCACTATCTCTTCTATTAGATTCAGTGAATGCAGTTCTGTGTGGAAGTCCTTGATCCACTTCAACTTGAGCTTTGTACAAGAAGATAAATACAGATCAATTTGCATTCTTCTACGTGCTGACTGCCAGTTAGAACAGCACCATTTGCTGAATGTTTTCTTTTTTTCACTGTATAGTTTTTGCTTCTTTGTTAAAGGTCAAGTATCCATAGATGTGTGATTTTACTTCTGAGTCTTCAATTCTATTCTATTAATTGACCTGTTTGTCCCTGTACCAACACTATGTGGGTTTTTTGTTTTGTTTTGTTTTGTTTTGTTTTGTTTTCACTGTTGTTCTGTAGTACAGGCTGAGTTCAGGGATGATGATTTCTCCAGAATTTCTTTTATTATTGAAAAGTGTTTTGGCTACCCTGGGTTTTTTGTTTGTTTCTTTTTCCATATGATTTTGAGAATTGTTCTTTCCATGTTTGTGAAAATTGTGTTGGAATTTCAATAGGGATTGCATTGAATCTATAGATTGCTTTTGGTAAGATGGCCATTTTTACTTTAATCCTATCAGTCCATGAGCATGGGAGAACTTTCTATCTTCTGAGGTCTTCCTTGATTTCTTTTTTTAGGGATTTTAATTTCTTGTCATACAGATTTTTCACTTATGTGGTGACAGGAAAAATAATAAATGTGATTTAAACAATTATTAGCAGGTATTTCATACAGACAGTAGTGCACACACATTTAAAAACTTTTTAAATGCACATACATTTAAAAATTTTAGTGATGAAATAGAATATAAACACATAATCACAAATTCAGGCATTTTAAAGGATATATGGAGTTAAAAAATCTTAATTGATATTTTAGTACTGTAATATAATTCCTTCATGAGCCTGTCTTGAACTGTTTTCTGTGCTTTAAACTCACCAGTGTTAGTAGGGATGAAGCAGTTCTGAGGTTGCCAAAGGCTTGGGATCTCTTGGAAAATAATTAGTCTCCCAATATATTGCCTTGCATATAAACCTAGGATTAAAAGATACCAGTTCCTTAATTGTCTGCTTACAATTTTCTGTTCTCTCCTATTTCTCTCCATAAATTTGTGTAACCTGTTTATGTGTGTGGACATTTGCAAATTAACTTTTTATGATGAACTTAGAGAAAAAAATAGTATAATAGGATAATAACTGAAATGCTAAGAGAAATGTCATTTGTGTGGTGCATGGAACCAGTACTGCTTTCTTGGAAATCTTGTGTCTAATGTTTTTCAGAGCACTGAGGAACAGAGCATCCTACTGCCATATTGCAAACATCTTTGACTCTGGTAATACATGTACATCAATGATGCTAGGTCACCAAATAATTGAGTGTTTTACAAAGCAGCCCAGTACTAAGTAAGGTGACACTCATCTGTAACTATTGGTGAGTAGTTTCTTAATAAATATGTATAGCCTAAATATGTATGGCCTTAAGAAACAAGTTAGATTTCTATGCAAATCTAATCTTAAATTACCTTATTGAATTCTATAATTCCATGTGCTACATGAAAACTTACTTTACATGCCTTTAATCCCAATACTTGGGAGGTAGAAGGAGGCAGATTTCTGAGTTTGCGGTCATCCTGGTCTACAGAGTGAATTCCAGGACATCACAGAGAAATCCTGTCTTGAACAACCAAAAAAATAAAAAAAATAAAACTTACTTTAGTATTAATTATTAATAACTATGATGAAATACACCAACATTTTTGAAAGAAAACAATTTTGTTTCTGGTTTGTGAATAAATGTAAGCATTTTTCCAAAAGATTTTATATTATTCTTCATAAAATGATATCTAGAAATTATTTAAAATCTATCGCTACATTCAACACCTAAATTAATAGTAAACTGAAAGTGCTCACAGTAAATGTCATTAAGGATCACTGGTCCAACGTGACATTCTCATATTTCTGAAAGCTTCCAAAACAGGCCATTTATCTTACCTACTGGGTTATTTTGATACCTGCAAAAAAAATGATAAATAGTTTTTCATTATAAAGTTGTATCATGCATATTTATAATTATTTCTCAATATGTATTCAATTGCAAAAATTGATTTAATCTATCAGGTAAAGAGGAGTGATAAATCCTGAATTTCAAATAATTGAAAAAATTGTATTTTTGTTCAAACTATACATTCATCTATGTGTGTCTGTGTACATGTGTGTGTGCATGTGTATGTATGTGTATAGGATTTTATATTTATTTAAATATAATACTCCCTAAATAGAGACAATTTACATAATTAAGGCAATAATTATTACTTAAATATGAATGTTTCACATCCATTCATTTTGTGTGTCTCTATGTGTGTGTGTGTATTTGTGTGTGTGTGTGTGATCACAAATAAATACTTCATATACTGAGCCAAAATGGCTTGCTATTTATTAATATTGTTCTTATTCTGTCTGGTTGGTCCTGTTGATTCGAACAAAATGGCATGAATGAGATCCTAGCTGAGATTATTTATTCAAGTGAAAACAGAATTAGAAAGGGCGGTGACACATACATCATTGCCACTGTAAGAAACCGCTTTGGAAATTTAGTCTCAGTCGAGTGTATTAAAGTCTATGAATGACTGGGCAGGCAAAATTATAGTCCCCTAGGATAATTACAGTTCACAGTCGTGTCTAATGGGATCTGCATAAATCAGGGTATTGTTTGCCTCAAAAGTGTATTTATACTTGTCAAATGATTGTAATTGGACATTTACAAAGGACCATTTCAATTTATAAACATGACTTTCTAAATGAATATTTATAAAGCACTTGTTAAAGAAAATAAATTTACTCAGGTAATTTTGAACTGTGTTTTACAACATGTAATATAAAACCATCTCTTACTAAGAAAAACCTCTCCTAAATGTCTGTTGGTGATAAAGCTTAAAATTAAATTGAGATAGATAGGATGCTCTCAGCTGCTCCATGCAAAACTGTCTGATAGTATCTAACTATGGTGGGAAAGAAAACAGTAGCTTGAGTTCTTCCCTGTTGCTGTCATTCTGGTGGAGTGAATGGACCTCGAGCACGCCCTTTTGCATGTGGATGCACACCTGAGAACTGTACCACTTACATAGTTGCCTACATTATTTAATTTATACTGCAGATATTTCCATAATAGAAAAAAATAAGTTAATATAAACACAATCAAGAATTTTTCACTCAAACAAAGCATGTATATTCTACTTGTCTCACTTGGAAAGTCTCATTTTCAACTATTTTAACACCTCCACAACTCACTCTGTACCACAGCTTCATTGCTAAGTTAGTATTAGACCTCATTCTTTAATGCACATTAACAGTTAGGGCGCATAAATGGCCTGGTGAAAGATGTAATCCCTCAACATTTGACAAGGAATAGTCCATGGGAACAAAGCTTTATGTGGTGATGTTCTTACATATTGAAGATAGTTTTGAAAACTAAAAATGGTTCTTTATTGCTAGGACAGAATCCATTAATACTCTCCTTTGTTTTTTCTCTTCTTCTGAGTTGGGCTAGACCATCCCAGCAAGTCTCCCATAGGGACTTGCACATGACAAATACTCTTCTGTGACATGTTTCTGCCTCATGTGATCTACTCCAGTTATCCAAGTCATTTTCTTTAAATAACAAGGATTCTGCAAATTCTTTTAGTTGGTTGGGATGTTATAGAATCACAGCAAATGATGGAAATAATACACAACTTTAATTCTGTATTGCTACACTTTAGTCTAATTACAAAATTCATCCTACCATCCAGGGCTAGAGTTGTAAGTAACTTTGATATTTAAAACTTCACATTTTTTTTCCAGGTAAAATGCTGTTTAACCTTCTTAGTGAGGGCAATGTGGAGTTTTTTTGTAGAGAATGAAATGCACCCACCTCATCATCACCTTTGGAGTTTATTATGAGTTACTGGCTGCTCACTGATGGAAGCAGGTGCTCTCACAGATATAATTAACATCTACTTTCTGCTTACTCTATCTCTTCCATTGTCTTTGATTGCCTAATTTATTCTAATCAAGCTTCATGCAAACCAACATGTTGTATGTAAATCTTTTTCTCTCACTGCCTACATCAGAAACTTTCTGATAAAACCTTCTATCTTCTTGAATATTCTTTAGAGTATTATTAAAACAGTTCCCACTTAATGAAATTTCTGTTTTCAATATTCATCATGGCCCTGAATCATCAGAATAAGAAATAAAACACTCTTTTGTAAAGCCTTAATGTCTAAGAATAGTGTTCTAATTTTTTATTGGATATTTTATTTATTTACATTTCAAATGTTATCCCCTTTTCTGATTTCCCCTCCTGAAACCCCCTATCCTATCCCCTCCCCCTGCTTCTATAAGGGTGCTCCCTTATCACATACCCTTCAACTCCCTAGCATTCCCCTACACTGGGGCATCAAGCCTTCACATGACCAAGGGCCTCACCTCCCATTCATGCTAGATAAGGCCATTCTCTCTTACATTTACAGCTGGAATCATAGGTCCCTCCGTGTGTCCTCTTTGGTTGGTGGTTTAGTCCCTGAGAGCTCTGGGGTGTCTCCTTGGTTGATATTCCTGTTTTTCCTATGGGGTTGCAAGCCCCTTCAGCTCCTACGGTCCTTCCCCTAACTCCTCCACTGGGGTCTCCATGCTCAGTGTTTTAAAATATCTCACACAGTTCAATCATCAGTCAAACCAATTTATGTAAATATATAGATGATGTAAGAGAAGCACTTCACTGAGATATGACTTTAGGTACAAGGGAATTAGGTCAGGCCATCTTTCTCAGAGAACCTTCTAGAGTCTTTTATTTCAGGTATCCAGATATGTATACATCTTCCAAGGTTTCTTCAGTATTGTGATGGATAAGAGCCCTAGTAGTTTATTATTTGTATTTTGGTTTATGCTTATTTATGCATACATACATATATTGATGTTTATTTCTATATTTGCATTTTTTCATTATCCTTATATTGCTAACACAATAACACTTTATTATGGAGAAAGAAATTAGTTAAAACCATTGGCTCCATTTACACTAGTAATACTCAAATACAAACACTGTACATCACTGTACAAACATTTATAGTAACTGCTTGATTTTCCCTACATGAATTAGGATACCATTATGACCAATGGTGTATCTAGAAAATCAAATGATACTGACCTTCATAGGAATATTGCAAGTATTTAGTTGATAAATAAGCTGTGAGAATAAGTCTCTAAGTTCCTCATTATGTAAAAGACTTCCTTGTTACTCTCTGATGCTAGATCAACAACTGCTTCTAAAGGGAAGCTCATCTTTAAAAGTCTTTGTAGAAGCTCCATATGCAATAGCTTAACACAATCTAATGTGGAATTCTATGATGGAAAAGAAACTATGCATAGAGTTAAGACAAGTCTATTCTCTCAGATTTCTATTCCAGGGTTAGTTTTGTTGTTTTGTTTTATTAAACACTCACACTCCTTTATTCTCTGTGAGTGTTTTGTCTGAATGCATGTCTATCCACTATGTGTATCTGTGTGGTTCCACAGGGAACCAGGAGAGGATATCAGATTATATGAGACTAGATGGTGGTGAGCTGCCAGCTGTGTACTAGTAATAGAACCCAGGTAACCAGAAAATAGTACCTGTTCTCTTAAGTGTTGAGATATCTCACCAGGCCCTTCAGAGCTGCTTTTGAAAAATGACTTAGACAAAAATGATCAGCACAACTAATGCTCAGCATTGAGGAAATGAGGCACATATTTGAATCCCAAGACTTCTTAAGGAAGCATATAACTTTTAACACCCCTTGAGAAAATATAGCTCACTGAAAATATGACCAGTACATTTCTACCTTTCATAACTGTAGGTTAAGTTCAAAGTGGCTAAATACAACCTGAGGTCAAGGTAACATGAGCATTAAGTGGAAACAGAAATAAATAATGAAGGCTCCCACTCGATTTTCCATTGTGGGGAAAAAACGATAAATATCTGGGCATATATTAACCCCTTTCTTCCTTCATTATGGATATCTCTTCATATATTGGCCACCAACATATTTCCCTCCATTTTTCATATTTGCATGAAATATTAGTGACTCATATGAATTATGTGTAGAATTTAAAAATATCAAAAAAAACTGGATACCTCTGAATTTAGTGAAGAGTGAACATGACTTAGGGTCAGGTTAACAGATCATAAAACTTTGAATATAATATTTAAGAATGAAGGAGAGAAAATCTTCATATGAGTAAAGATATGTGTGTGTGTATGTGTGTGTGTGCTTGTGCATGTGTGTGTCTGTGTTCATGTATTGCATGGAGGGTGGTATATATTCACAAATGCATGTGTACATTTACTTCTGAATGTGAGTACATGCTAAACAGAAGCTTAAGACAAAAATAGGTTTTCTATAAATTTCTGTCAATTTATTCGTCTGCAACTGTGCTTTTCACTGAACTTGAAACTAGTCAGTCATAAAGACCCTGAACTTCTGTGTTTGTGTGCAGAGAACCAAGTTAAGATACAGCCATATCTGACTTGTAAGTTGGGTGCTGAAGACTCAAACTTGGACCTCACACTGCAGTCAAAAGTCTCTACCACTTTGGTTGAATTTTTACTCTGCTGTATGCTGTGTATTTTCAGCACTACATTTGTTATAAAATGCTCTGTGCTACTCCTTTCTATCTTGTGTAGGGGAGCCAATGAACTAGATTTTCAAGACTATAATGCAGGACTCAGCATTGGAGTCATCCTTAGAGATAGGATTTTTGGCTTTATTTGCATATTTAATCCATATCAATTGACACTATTATTTATCATAAAATTCATTTTTTCCTTGCTTGTTTTAGTCTTTGAAACTTAAATAGTACTTGTAAGGGAGCAGAAATTTTGTTGCTGTTGTTACTTTTTTTTTTTTTTAAGAATCCTTCAAAGTTTTACCCATCATGCCTAGAACATTCACTGAAACAGTAGGTGTCCAATATTTTCTGAATGAATAATCTGTGAATGAAAGGTGATCTAACCTAAAGGAAATATAGAAAAAGTATCTGACCTTGCATGTTTTAAAGAGAGATTTTTTAAAATGAAACATCATCATTTCAATGCTTATGATGCTAACTTATGTTAAATATTGGTGTGGCTAAATTTTCCTCTGCATAATTTTATAAGATTTTAAATTATATCAGATAACTGTAATACAGAAAAAATGGGAAAAAATCACATTTTAAATGGATTTCTCACAAATAGTTGTTTCAAATTTGAGCAAAATATTTAAGGAAATATAGCATATAAATAAATATGTCTGTGATGAAAACATTGATCATCTCTGTCAAAATGGCATACTGGTGTTTTGTGTACTTTGTGAAAGAAATTCTCATCTTCCTGAGAATCAGATTCATGAGTTAGTTATTTTTATATCTCTCAGGATAGAACATTACTCCTCTTATATAATAGAAAAATATTTTTCTAAATCAATTTGATGGAAAATAATTGATGTGTTTGAATACCCGAGAGACCTTCTACACACATGAAATGCAACTTTGTAAATGTTAAAGCACATAGATTAAAACCATGTAAAAATAGAAAAATATGAAACTAAGCAAAAGACTATGTTTTCTATATCGCATCTTGATTTAACAAGTCACAGAGGGCTCCTCCTTACAGAAAGCATTTAAATCTTGTTCTGTGTTCTCTGTTGTCTAAGCACAGCTTTCTCAGTCACAATGTCTTTCAAATGAGTCATGTCACTCTTTGAAACACTGTATACCACAATTGCATTGTCTGTTACTTGAAATGTCTAATAATTAAAATGAATATATGTGAGGTGAAATATTTAAAAAGCAGTCCATGCTACAGTGGCAGTGCCCTGACAGACAGGCAGGCAGGCAGGCAGGCCAGGTACTTGTGGGCAGGTTGGCCTGTTCTCATCTCGGCAAGACTCTCTGACCAAGAGCTCCATAATCTTTCCACCTGGCTTGTCAAGTTCCCATGACAGGTCGTTGCTACGCCATCCTCTGGCTTCCAAATTCCCGTGGCCTTTTGGAGTGCACTTCTTGCAAACACACGCTTTGTAGCCTAACCTTTCTCTCTGAAATAAAGTTGAGTCACTGCGTGAAGGAAAAACCACACATAGTTTAGAACCAGCAGGTGACATAATTGGTGGGTGCAACAACTAGCATCCTATTTTGTAAGCCATTCTAAGTTAAATCCTTTGGTAGCAGGTCCTAATGGATCTGCCACCTGAACTGGAGGTCTCCACTACTTACATTTTGGCCTCCAAGCTCATCATCTCCTGTCCCCAAGCCAAGTCCCTCTCCTCTTCCACCAGCCCTTTGTCCTACCGGGAAGTCCCGCCTATTTGCCCCGCGATTGGTTCTTTGAAATCTATTCATTAGGGGAAGGTTCACAACAAGGGACCTGAGTCTGTGATTTACTCCTCATCCCAGACAGCCCCTCCTGCGGAAGTGGAATTAGCATCAAAGTACAAACAGCACCAGGGCTATCTACAACTTTTCCCTTTTTGTCCAATTAAAAGGCTCTTTTCTCAGATATAAATTGAGCACAACTATTTACCAGTTTGTAATTTATAAAGTACAAAATAGACCTAATACCCACTCCATCGTTTTTGCCAATTGAATAGAGCACTCTGTTATCTATCCTAACTTAAAAGGCTTATAAATCCATATATGTTATGTCTTTGTTTTAGCTTGCCTATTATCTTCATATATATATATATATATATATATATATATATATATATATATATATATATATATATTCTCTCAATGCTAAGCAGCCTGGGTTGGCTATGAGATTATAACTCGTCTTTCAACACAGTCAAAAATCCATCTGAGAATGACCAATATTATATGAAAATATAGGAAGCCTAATAGAGCTCCGAGAACTGAGACAAGTTGTAGAGAAAGCTGTCTACCTATATGTGTATGTGTGTGTGTATATGTATATATATTTATATATACACATACATATATGTATGTATGTATGTGTATATATATATATATATATATATATATATATATATATATATATATATATATCAGGATGTTAGAGCATACATCTTCAGCTTTCTGCCCCAGGAATCATCTGACAGACCTTAGTGAAACAGGATTGTTAAGGACTAGCTCATTTTGTCTCTTCAGAACTAAGATGTCCTAACATATAACTTGTGTCCTTTCAGGAATGGTACAGATCTGTAGGAGAAATAAGCAATTTCTGCCTAGCAGCCACCTCGTACAGCCTCACCTGGAGGTAGAGATGTTCAGTTGCTTCTTTGAATCCACGAATGGGGAGTTATTAGGAGCAGATATGTCTCAACAACAAGTGAATAACATTAAATGTCACATTCTGTGGATTTCTGACATTTTTGAAAGCTATCTATCTATGTAAAGTAATATGGACTGTTGTCCATTAACTACTCTCAGCTGCTTCTAAATAAAATACCTTGTAAGCACCCTAGCAATTAACTCAGAGCCAAGAATTTGCTAGCTGGCCCTTAACTCATAGACTTAATCATCTCAGATCAGTAATGGCATTTATAGAAGGACTAGCTTTAGGCCTTGTATTCTTAAACGTATTATATAGGCACAATGCCTATGTGAGAGTAACAATATTAATCTCAGTTTTATATCAATAAGAAATTTATACCAATGAAACCTTAAATTTGTACCAAAGTAAGAAATTATGGCTTCAACTTAGTAACTACTATACAGATTTCTACCAAATGAGATTATGGCTACACAATCAATTCTAGATATTTCCTCCCTGTTCAAAAGTGTGTGTTTGCAAGAAGTGCACCCCAAAAAACTGTGGAAATTTGTTGGGCTGACATGGCAACGACCTGCCATAGGAACTTAGCAAGCCAGTTGGAGAGATTTTGGCACTCTGAGTCAGTGTCTGCTGAGATGAGAACAGGCCAGCCTGCCCGCGTGTGCACTGCTGGCCTAGTGTGGGTTGCTATTTTTAATATTTCACACTACAAATACATCCCAGTTTAATGAAACTAAGCCCTAGTACTCTTGTGAAAACAATGTTCACCATCTGAAAATTGAAAAGCTAAAAACTTTATTCCATTCATGTATTTGTTATTCATCTTTTGACATTGTTTTTAAAATTTTTAAAAATGTTTTCAGTCATTTAATTTTTTTAATATTTGTTTATTTTATTTACATTTCAAATGTTATCCCGCTTCCCAGTTTCCTCTCAGCACACCCCTTATCCCCTCCCCTCTCCACTTGTTTCTATTAGGGTGCTCCCCCATCCATCATATATTTAATGTTTGTTATTAAGAACATCTATTATAGTTGGTTTTCTTTGTATCTGTAGCATCTCATTGAACTGATAAATTTGACAACTTAAGAAGCATAAAATATCACCAGAAAGTTTAATTTACAAATGCCTACATTTAAACAGAATTGATTCCTTCCAAGTTTGTTTAGCTATGTAACTTGTTAAAAGTAGTCTCAAGTCATATGTGAAGTTTCTGTTCATGAAATGCGGCATATAAGAGACTCAATATTCAAACTGTTATCTTCAAAACTAAAAATTAACAATTTCCTTTTCTTTCAAAAATGTTTTTATTTGTATTTGAGATTTCCCTATATATTTTGTTCACATTTACTTCATTTTTCACACAACATCATGTATTTTTTCTTTTAAAAAACCTTTCAATTCCAATTTGTGCTGCTCTTATATTATTGGGTGTATGGACACCCACTGGCTCATATTAGACTTATTAGAGGCCACTTTCTTAAAAGAATTTGAATTTTCTTCTTCCATCAGCTTCAGTTGCCAATACTTCCTTATGAAATGGTAGGACATAAGTGGTTACGTATATGTTACATAATAGGATTTTTATCAGTTTCCTTATGCTGTTTTAACTGCTGTGAATTTACATGTCCAGCTGCCCTGCACTGCCTGTTAAATAGTCTTCCCTTTTGTATTCATCTGAATCTCATAGACTTTCAGTCTTCTCTTCTGCTTTTATCCCTGTGTTGGGAGTTGGGAGATGTGTGTTTGTGTGTTTGTGTGTGTGTGTGCGTGTGTGTTTGTGTGTGTGTGTTTGTGTGTTATAATTGTCCAGTGTAGGACTAAGGACTTTGCAGTATCTTGTTCTCTTTCTGCACCAGTCTCCATGTTAATTACTAGCAAATGAAAACAGAAGCCATTTTGATGAGAATTGAGTGCTAATCTAATCTATGGACATAACTCTAAGTCGTGGGAAGTCAATTTAATACGATGTTCACTTAGTAGAAAATTAATAATAGAAGGTTCTCACCTAGAGCTTATGACATTTATAGCCATAAACATTGTCCCAGAAACAAAGTTACATATGGCTTTCATCTTGTTGATCAAGGTGCAAATCCAACCAAAAAGTGTTTGGTTGCTCTTTGTCTCTCATGTCACTCTTATACCAAAGGATGGCCCGCAATGCCTACTCCTAGCTGTTGGTACGTTAATGACTATTTTATCTATATAAGTGACTATTTATTTTATCTACAAAATATAAAATATAACACTTAGTTACGTGACAGCTCTGCTAGACATATAGTATGCATTTACTTTTTTTTTTTTCTAGAAACATGCTTTATTAATATAAAACA
>NW_022196899.1:41827950-41859259 GCF_008632895.1 Mastomys coucha | reverse complement strand
AAGATGAACCTAGTTTCTTCAGACTGTACGAAGTCCTTACAACTCAAATGCTTAAAGTGCACATGTACGCATGTACACACACACACACACACACTGTACTAGAATCTTATTGTGTGTTTGTGTATTCCTGTTTCTGACATGTATAGGTGAGCGATGTATTTGTTGGTGCAAACTTCTACAGCTTTTTAGAACATAGACTATTTGTATGCCTTCAGAGCGATGAAGTGATGAGTTCATATATATTTGCATACTTAGTTTCTGAAGTCTTGTGAGATTTGACAGTTATTAAACAAGAAATCAAGAAACATTTTGCAATTACATTTAGCTTGATTTAGTGTTGAGAAAATCTTTTTGCTTACTGTACAAAGGTTGTCTTTTTATTATTAAAATGTTGTTTTCTGTACCAGCAGAGAGATGAATATTCTCTAGACTTTGGTATTGTTATTCAAATTGTTCAGCATCTGTCCTCAATCACTTTCTGACTGGTTTTATAAAGATCTGGAGGCCAGGACAAGAGAGGAGAGGGAGGATTTCCTGGCAGATATCAGAACTCTGGTAAGAGTCAGGCTCACAAGAATTTTCTAGATATATATGCAGGAAGCTGGATGTACCTGAACATAATGACAGGTAAGGGGCCATGTGGCAAATGTGGACTACTATAGACAGGATTAGTTAAGGGTTATATGAGATAGTTGGGAAAGCGCCTAAGCTAAGGTCTGAGCTGTATTAAATACTAATTGTCTCTGTGTCAGTATTGGGACTGATAGGTTGAGGCAGTCTAATGATAATTTGGTATATGATGTTTAATTTAGAATTTAACTATAGCATAGATATAATAGACATTTGCAGGCAAATTCCAAAAGGTCATTACCTAAATTAAAAAAAAATGATTATTTTGGTACAACTTTATTTTTACATGATGAGAACAAATACATGTATAATTAACATTGTGATTAATTTCAATTAATTTTTTCTACCTCAAAGGTATTAGCCTAAACTTAGAGGGCAATATCCCCTGTATTGTAAATGTTTGATTCTTCAGGAACATTACATAGAAAGGTTGTTAGTGCCACAGGGTGCATCTGTTGCAGCTGACTGAACTGTGTGTGGATTTAATCATATAAGCATTCAAGTGTGTTGTAAGCTATGACGAGAAGGATCAATTCAGATGACCATAAAAATAATTGCTTCATGCTAATCTGAATTAGTAATGATAAGCCACGTTAATGTCCACTGTTCTCTTATAATTTAAGAAAATATTGTGATGTACTTACTATGTATTTTAATTACAGGTTTTAGTAACTTGGCTTCTGTGATTGAAGATCAGCAATAGGCATCCCCATGCTCTCTATAAATCCCCTCTCCTGTGCTGCCAAGTCCAATTGCTCTAATTAGAGGGGGGTTCTTTTCATGTCCTACCTCTGGCGTGTGGCTTTTTCTGCTTTGTACTTTTTTTCTCCTGTTTAATCTGTATCCACTTGCTTCACAATTTTGCTGTATATATCCTTCAAAGTCACGCCTCTCCAAGGGACTTTTCTTCCTCTGCCACTCTCTTATTAGAACTTCAACCTTTCTTGTCACTCTTTTTGTCAAAATCTCTTAAGTTTTTCTTTCAATCTTAACTTGAAAAATATGCATACATTTGTTCTCACATGAATGATTTTATGTCTGTGTGTGCATAATCTTTTACCAACAATTCCTTGGCTATGTACACATACACACACACACACACACACACACACACATATATGCATATGCTTAAACACACACATACATAGAGAGAGAGTCAGAGTGTGAAATAAAAGAGAAATACAAAAATATGCAGAGAGAGAATGGAAAGAAACATACATAGATAAAAAGATAGAGGGAAGAACGACAGAACCTGAAGTAGAGAGAGCCTGAGAGACAAGACAGAGAAAGGGACAGTGACACAAAGAGAGGGGAGAGAAAGGCAGAGACAGAAATAGACAGAGCTTCCAGGCTTAAGCCACAACATATAAACTGATATTCCTGGTCTTCTTTAAATATATAATACTGGGGAGTTCCAGAAGAAACAGCACTTTCATCGATGCTATATTTTTGCTGCTGGGATGCTAAAAAAGAAATGTGTTTCTTTTTTTTTCTCCTCTTTTCCCTTTGCCTATCCCTGTGTGTTCCACGTCTAGAAAGAGTGAGTAAAATGTGTGTGTGGCGGTATATGTGTGCAAGGGGTCATCACAGAATCTCTCCTATATCTTTAGCAGGTATTAATTTCAACTGCTCCTTTGTTTTTTTCCCCTCACGGTATTCTTTTCAACTTGAAACAGTTTCCCCATTCAGCATGTTTTTTTTTTTTCACTTATGCATGTGCCTTTGTCACTAGCAATCCCATGCACATGGTTTTCCTCCTGCTCTTCTTCCTCAAGCTTTTCCTGAAGTATAATATCAATAAGTATTTTGGAAGGAAGAATGGAAAGGAAAACAATGTTTCTTGATTTTCTACTTTGTTGTATTTCCTTCCTGAATTAATTCACACACTCTGAAATTCTAATGATTTATAAAATTCTCTCTGTATATACATGTTTTTCAGTAATATAGTTATGAAAAACCATATTCTTATCTTATACATCCTTTTTGATCCTTTGATCTTTATAGTTAGAAAAAGTTTGGCTGGGTGGCCGCAGACAAACTGATCCTGCTTGCCATAAGTATACCCTAAGTTGTTAATTTCTTTCTGTCCTCTTGTCCCTGTCATGTTAAACTTAAATAAATATGTCATCTTTATCTGCCTAGCCATTTAATCCAATGGTAAGTTTTACCTGACATAAAATAGAAAAATTGCTTTGATTTTTCTCATGAATATTTATCATATAGTATGGATCCAAGCAAACATTTACCTAGAAATTTTTATTATTATTTATATATAATCTTTGTAAATTGCTGCCTACAGGTAAATTGTATATGGTGCCTTTCCTTAAATACTTATGATTTTGAAGTATGAGATATGTTAAAATTCTTACATTCAGCAATATATGCAGCAATTAGAACAAATGGATAAATAATTTAATAAAGACTTATTACTATATAAAATTTAGCTAACCATTGAATTTTATGCAAGAGATATAAATGCTTTAAATATTTCATTTATGGTTCTTAATTCATTTGGGGGCATTATCATAGAACCAATTAATTTTTTAAAGTCTCTTTGTTAAAAATTATGTCTTATGAAATATGATAGCTATTTCCTTTCTTACCCAATCTTAAGAATTCCCATTTAATGTGGCAAAAGTCAATAGTGACCTCAGTTAGCGAGATCCCAACAATAATTTCATTAATTGGGAAACTGCTGGCAGGAACTGCTTCTAGACCTCATAATCTCTGGAAATGATTCCTTTTCTTATATTGCCAAAACTAATTATATGTTCAGTAGGCTCTTATCATTTTTTTTCAGTTAAAAAGTAGTCTTGCTACATGATATTACTGAGCAGAAATTTCTATCTGCGTCTTAAATAATCACTCTACTAATGTAAAAGATGGCAAATGAGAGGCAGCTGGGAACGAGGAAATAAGAGTGGTATTCAATAGCTACGCAGTGTAATTGTTAGTAAATGTGAGTAATGGCTGGCCAAGTAGTCTTTAGCCTTTGTGATCCAGCATTTGGGAAATATGAACTAGCAATCCATGCTTCTGGTAACTTGTATTGCTCATAGAATTAAATATTGTGATGAATATCAGAACAACTGTTGAGTGCTTTCTACTTTGGGGAATTTTGTGTATGTGTTCAATGATTTCCAAAGTTTCTTTTACATGAATTTACTACTGCTAAGTTTTTTAATTTCTTCCTTGGGGGGGGGTAATTTACAACAATTTTTCCCACTTTGTGAAGTCTTCTAAATATATGAATGTAAGCTTATAAATATAGTTTGCATATATGCATATTAAAACAAACATATACTGTGTTTGTGTATGTGTATGTGTGCAAATATAATCACTTTAGTGAGAGTCCACCATTGCTTTGCCAGCTTATACCTGCATATACAGCTCATCTTACCCAAGCCCATTTTTTCCCTTTGATGCACATTTTCCTTTGCATTGTAAATCATATCATAATCCCAGAAGACTGGACATAAAGGATATACTCAATTGACAAATGTGAACATAACTCAGAGCAAATACGTTTATATAAACAACAGTGGAATATAATCACTGGCATTAAATGTGGACCAGCCTGACTTCTGTTTGATCATGGTACATAGATCATGAATGCATCAATAAATGGTTGTGTGACTGTATCTTTCTCTTTGAATTTTGAGCTAAAAATAATGGCATGTTCTCATATCATGGTATTTGTATAACATAAAAATGAAAATCCTGTGTACTCTAAGATAGGCACATACAAGAAGAAACCTCTTTATGAGTTCAGATATTTCCTTCTAATAATGAAGTCAGAATTGTTGAAAAATTTAGTTTTCCTTTTCTTTAGATCCATCTTTCAGCTCTGTCTTGCTTCCAAATGATGGAAATTACTGGGGAGGGGGAGGCATTGGTAAATTTCAGATCAGAAGTAGAACTTAAATAAGTTGTGTAGGTGTGGTTTTCTTGTCCCTCTATGCTCAGTCCTGTAGATATACTTATGATAGAACCCCACTCTGCATCTTTAACAATGGGAAGACCTAGGCTGTGTGTTACTTTTGCATCTTTCTATGTACCATGTAATTTACCCACATAGCATCTAAGAGTGACAATGGGAATCAGTTCTTTGCACAGGAGACTCTTTTTATTTTTAAGGAGAATATTTTTATTTTGAGTATGTTTGTTGTTTGACAATTTTTCTACCTGTTTCTAATGCAGTGTGATCATACTCACCCATAAACTCTTTCCTTTCTCACAACTATGTCTTTTTGTTTTGTTCTATTATTCTCTGATTTTGCTTAGGTTTGCTTTGTTGACAACTATCCACTGAAGCCTGCCGTGCTAATCTTTTACACACCAACTGTCTCCCTTAAGAATCCATCACTACCCCCAAAATTTCAGCAAGGAGATTTGGGGTCTCATGAGCTGCTCCCTGAATGATTGATCAGCTATAGACCACCATTCTTTGCAGGCTGAGTTCAGGCACTCTCTTACTATGTGGTCAGTTGCCTTAAAGACAGTTCTTCATATACTTTCTTCCCCACTTCTGCTACTTACATCATGTGTTCTCCTAAGCCTCAAAGGTAGATGTACAAATGTCCAGTTCATAGATGAGCATTCAATCATCACTATTCACTTTTTCAGTAGAAAGACAATGATCTCTGATTTAAATTGAGAGTACCATTTGTCTATGTATACAAATGTCATTATTTAGAAGGCAGTTTGGCATTTGTCAATTTATCCAAACAACAGGATTAAATTCCCCCACTAGGACTTATAACATACCCAGCTGTGAGGTTTTGCCTAGATTTACTGACCCAACATGCCTTCCCTACTATTGAGCATGTCTCAAATCCAATCCAGACACAGCTGGTTACCCCCATGGCAGCCATTCCAATATTGCACTAGTGAATATGTCAGTCAGAAAAGAAAATAACAAATACGAGAAGATGAAATTATTATTCATTGTTAGTAGAGGTGTAGAATAATGTAACCACTGTGGAAATCAATGTGTTCCTAAAAATCTAGGAAGAGAACTAACCATATGGTCTGGCCAAACCATTCCTTGAAAACCACACTGAAGACTACATATCCTACTTCAGAGAAATAAGTCCATCTGTGTTCAAGGCTCCTCCATTTATAGTAGTTAGGAAATGGATGCAGCCAAAGATTCATCAACAGATGAATTGATGATGTAAATGTGATAAATATACATGAATGGATTTTAGTCTAAGAAAAAAGTAATTTGCATGTAAATGGATGAAACTGAAACTTAGACCAGATAGGTGAACACCACACATTCTCTTTCATACATAGAGCCTTACTATAAATCTCTAAATTTGCATATCTAGCTTGGAAGACATGTGGAAGCCTTGGGACTAGAAAGTAGCCATGCAGGGGACAAAGGGTGTTGCAGTACATAGATAAAAGTACAAAAGTACAGAGGCAAAATACATGATGGGGAAAGGTTTAAATCAAAGTTAGGAGTAAGAATGGGAGGCAACAAAGGAAGGAGGGAGAGCTAACCAAAATAAGGGGTATATAAAAGGACATAGTGGGACTTACTACTTTGTAACCCAATTAGAAAGTATAAGGTCAGTAAGTTAGAGTGCTAGAGAGATGGTTCTGAGTTGAGAGGTTAAGAGTATATATTATTCTTACAGAGACCCCTATTTCAGATTCAGAAACCTACCTGGAGCAGCTAACAAAAGCCTGTCAATATAGATGCCAATATAGGGTCCAACACTCTCTTCTGGTTTTCTCAGGCACCAGTGCACATAAGCACGTACCCAGAGACAGAAACATATGCATACACATATTTAATACAGAATTTATGAATGAGTAAGAAGAGGATATGCTTGCATGGTTGGAAAATCCTATTCCTAGAAGCCATTATGTAATAATAATCAAATCCCAGTAAGTTATGAGATACTTATTTACAAGTTGTTGATTGACCTGGAAGTACTACAAACATCCATAACAATGCAGACTCTTGCTATGCTCTTTAGGATTTTTGTTTTATGTTTTCTTTTGTTTAATTAGATATTTTCTTTATTTATATGTCATATGATATCTTCTTTCCCAGTTTCCCCTCTGAAAAAAATGAAAAAGAAAAAACGAAAACAACAAAAAACCCTGTTCTCTCCCTACTTCCCCTGCTCACCAACCAACCCTCTCCCAATTCCTGGTCCTGACATTCCCTTACACTGGGGCATAGAACCTTCACGGGGCCAAGGGCCTCTTCTCCATTGATGACCAACTTGGCCCTTCTCTGCTACATATCCTGCTGAAGCCATTAGTTCCACCATGTGTACTCTTTTGTTGGTGGTTTAGTCCCTGGGAGCTCTGAGAGCACTAGTTAGTTCATATTGTTGTTCGTCCTAAGAGGCTGCAAAACCTACAACTTCTTGGGTCCTTTCTCTAGCTCCTTCACTGGGGACCCTGTGCTCAGTTCAATGGATAGCTATGAGCCTCTACTTCTGTATTAGTCAGGTATTGTCAGAGCCTCTCAGGAGAGAGCTATATCAGGCTCCCAACTGACGAATCCCAAATGGCTGAGAAGCACCTAAAGAAATGTTTAACCTCCTTAGTCATCAGGGAAATGCAAATCAAAACAACCAAGAGATTCCACCTCACACCAGTCAGAATGGCTAGGATAAAAAACTCAGGTGACAGCAGTTGCTGGAGAGGTTGTGGAGAAAGAGGAACACTCCTTCATTGCTAGTGGGACTTCAAGCTGGTACAACCACTATGGAAATCAGTTTGATGGTTGCTCCAGAAATTGGACATATTACTACCAGAGGACCCAGCTATACCACTCCTGGGCATATATCCAGAAGATACTGCAACATGTAATAAGGACACATGCTTCACTATGTTCATTACAGCCTTATTTATAATAACCAGAAACTGGAAACAACCCAGATGTCCCTCAACAGAGGAATGGATACAGAAAATGAGGTATATCTACCCAATAGAGTACTACTCAGCTATTAAAAACAATAAATTTATGAAAGTCTTAGGCAATGGATAGGCCTGAAGAATATCATCTTGAGTGAGGTAACCCAATCACAAAAAAACACACATGGTATGCATTCTCTGATAAGTGGATATTAGTCCAGAAGATCGGAATACACAAAGTACATTCCACAAACCACAAGAAATGCAAGAAGAAGGAAGACCAAAGTGTAGATACTTCATTCCTTCTTAAAAGGGGAAACAAAATAACCATGGAAGGAGTTGCAGAGACTAACTATGGAGCAGATATTGAAGGAAGGACAATCCAAAGACTGCTCCACCTGGGAATCCTTTCTATATTCAATCATCAAATCCAGACACTATTGTGGATGCCAGCAAGTGCTATGCTCTTTGGATACCCATTAAAACTAAATGTTAAGAATCTATTTCACAGGCTTGAGATATATAAGGATTTGAGGGAGGGGCCATATGTAAGGAAAAATTCACTTCAAAATTCCTACTTCCTGCTGTGGTCTTTCTTGACTCTGATTTATCATTTCTCTGTATGTTTGAACAAAAATTGCCTACATTACTTTATAGAGTTACACCGGCACAATTCTGTTGGCTTTAGGAAGGTTTTCATGAAGTGTTGGTAATAATACAGTCATGATACAGGGACAATAAAAAGCTTGGTATTGAAAACTTGATATGGCTCTTTCTATAATCCCCCTATTCTACTTCTTATTAGAAATCCATTCTGGTTCTTCTCTGTTGCTACTGTTTCTTGTTCCTCTGTATTTAACCCTCATCTTCAACAACTCTTCTACCATCTGGAATACTCTAATTATTTCTTCTCTATTTCCCACTTTCTTTTTAACATCCTCTTCAGAATATCAAATGGAATACAAATTGATGAATTTTTCTAATGTCTAAAAGTAATATTTCCATAAGTAATATTTTTATCTTCCCCTGATATGTTACCTTTCTCTTCGGTATGGAAGTGTTGTGACCATTTGTTTTTCTTTATTTTTCTTCCAGTGAAGTTGATATATTATTACCACAGAGGATTCTTAAGACAGTACACTGTGATAACAACAGCAACATGCTTGGAATGGGTTTGTAAGTTTTCAAGTGTACTTTGAAGGTGAACTAGAAATATAGATTAAACAGGAAACAGTATTTACTGTGTGTCTCTAAAATCTATCTTCTGTCTGTCTTTATCAGTGAAATATTGGATATGAGCAAACCATCCTTGCAAACAAAATGAAAGAGAGAGAGAGAGAGAGAAAGAAAGAGAGAGAGAGAGAGAGAGGGAAGGAGGGAGGGAGGGAGGGAGAGAGAGAGAGAGAGAGAGAGAGAGAGAGAGAGAGAGAGAGAGAATCATTTCCTCCAGCCTTAGAATTCTGTTTCATACATTAGGACTCTTGTCACTGATTCCATGAAGGAATATTTTACCATGGAAGTACTCTGAGTTATAGTCATTGCAGTTGTAAGATTACCATAAAAAGTTATAAAATGGGAACAACTGGCATTAACATATTGTAGACAAAATGAACTTCTTGCTCAAATCTCAGCTCTCTACTACTCTAGCACATGTATGCACTGTGTATGTACTTGTACATTGAAACTGATTCACGATCACAAACTCTTTAGTTTTAGATGCTAGAAACATCTCACATTAAACATACATTTCAAAAGAAAGTCGTTGCTAGGTGAACTTGCATATATTTTAGAAAGGTATTGTAGACTTTAATGAAGTCAGCAATCGAAATAGTAAACTTTGAAAATTGTACATTTGGAAGAGTTAACCAACTTAAAATTAAAAGTATCACAATCAAAGACAATGACAAAGAGCTTGAAAAAGTGAATGATTTAAATATCGTTATAAAGAGATGTCTGAGAAATAACTGATAAGGTATTAAATTACAATTTTTTAAACAACATATGTTTATGATGCCATTTTTACAGCCAGACATGAATCAAAGACAATCATATGAATGCATGCTAAAACACTGAAGTGACAGTTATGCAAGTAAAATATTAACATTTGTATAATTTCTAATCAATCTTACAGTTAGTATACTGTAGAAAGCAAGCAAACAAAAAGTGTTGGAAAACAGAATTTTGTTGCCAAAAAATGTTTACCATTTAATGAAGAAAAGAACCCATATCTCTGGCACAAGCCAGGCCAACATCCAGAACCCCAAGTAAGACTTCCCAACCTCACTCCCCACATACCTACACTATCCAAGCATAATCACAACCCCTCCATTCTCTTCCTCATCATATCCTAATCCATACCTCCTAAGGAAGTCTTCTGCTCTACCAGAGGCCAGGCTAGCATCCTGAACACCAGAAACAAGGATAGATTTTTTTAAAAAACAAGGCAGAAGCTACTTAACCCACCAGTAGCTATGCCAGCATTCTAAACCCTAGAAGATCCAGGTCAGATCAGAGGATTACAACATGCAACTAGGAGGGAACCACACTGTTGGACCATAGGCCATGTAGGTTAACAGAAATCCAACACCCAATATGAGTGGAGACCTTCTACTTAATCAGAGGTCACTCCAGTCTAAAGAACTGAGAGGAAACAGAAACCAAGGAAGAAAACACCCAATCCAATAAAGAAGAACCCAGAAATCGGCACCTACACCAGTAATCACTCCAAATTCTGATGCCTAAACTTCAGTGTAAAATCACAATCAACAACAGCTAAAGCAGTGTTAATTCTTGTTATTTTCTTGTACCTAGTGGTGGTGTTCCTCTATGTGTGTGGTGGGGCAGCCATCCCACTTCTCCAAAACCTGAATATTCCAACAGAGCCGAAGCACCTGAAAATGACCTTAAAATTAACTTTATGAGGATTATAGAGGTCCTTAAAGAAGAAATGAACAAATACAACAATGGACATGGACCACAGAATCTATTGATAGGAACTCACATGGGCTCGTAGAGATCAGGGAGCTGATATGGGTCTGATGTAGGTCCTCTGGTTATATATTATAGTTGTGTAGTTTGGTGTTCTTGTGAGAATCTAACAGTGAGATCTGGGGTTATCTCTGACACTTTTGCCTGCCTTGGAACCATTTCAAAACTGCTGGTTTACCTTGTCTAACCTTGATGTAAGGATACTGTAGCTTGTTGTATCATATTTGGTTGATGTCTCTGGGAGGCCTGCCCTATTCTGAGTGGAGGTGAAGGGGGATGGATAGGAGGAAAAGATGAGGTGGGAGACAAGAGACTGGGGGAATGGAAACTGCAGTAGGGAATTTAATGTAAGAGAGAAGAATTAATAAAAAAAGAAAAATATAGTTATAGAAGAAAGGTAAAATATGTAATGAGGAATGAAGAATGTATAATGGAAAGAAGGCTGCACGGGAATTATACTCACCTTACTTTGAATTAACAATTTAAAACCCCTACTTATCATTTACAGTTTCAGAATTACCTACTTCACTGGGTGCCTTTTTTTTAGAGGAGCTAATTCTACTTCTCTATATATTTTTTAGAATTACAAGTATATTAAAAATGATGGCCCATGTTTTGTTCCATTTGCTTAAGACATGTATAATTTTAGAAATACTGCTACCTCTATAATGTAAACTTGTAATGATATCAAGTTTGTTAAGAGATATGTTATATGGAAAATTCTAGATGCAATGCCCATATCATAGTAAGAATTCAAAACTTTAGTTCATTTTTCTTAAATTATACTTTTTAATTACATTTTTCTTAAATTGGTATCAGTTGATTCATTCTCTCTAAGAAATAGATTGAGAGCATGGTAAGTTGATGTTCTTACACATTTAAGGAGGAGAAGGGCAGTTAGTGCTCACTTTTCCCCATTTTCCTTGTTCTCTCTGTCAATCTGCAATAAGAGAAATCTTAATGTGTAACTTGAGAATTATACCTTGTTGATCTTTCATCATTACTGTTTAATTTTGGCATTAAATTTCTTTTATATGTGTGCTTTTATGTAACACAACCAGTTCAAATAATTTCTATGTTTTGTGTTTATTTTATATAGCAGTTTCATTTAAATACAACATTTATTTTGAACCATCACTGTGGCAAATAAATATCTAATTGTGAACTGAAGCGTTTACACAAAAGTAATGCAATAAGGTTTTCTTGAGAAACATATTCACGTATCAAATAATAGAATTGAAAGGAGAGAATTAAGAAACACAGAAAAGCTATTTACAGCAGCAACATAACATTGTGTTGTCATATATTTATCTCTCTACAGAAACAGGAACATACTTGCCTAGTTCAAGTTAGCTGCTGTTACATACCAGCATTATTGGAAGAGTGCTGAATTTGTTTAAAAAGTCAAAGTGTTTCTTTAAGGTATACCTTAATACACAATATTACACAAGGAATACATTTAGTAAAACCAACTCCCTGGTCAGAAATGACCTTCAGCAGAAAGTTGCTGCATTTGATATGACCTCCTAGCTGTTAACATGTTCGGGCTGTATTGAGCTAAATTGTAAATACCTGACATCATTTTGGATGGAGTTGATTGTGTTCAAGAGAGGCATTTTATAGAATTCATACTACCCAAAACTGCTGACAAAATCAACATCCCACATCATTGAAAAACTTATGAGATTGCTCTGTGACAAGCTGTGATTGGTGAGCCCATTTATTTAATATATGTCCCCCAGTCAATGGGTTTCTTTTGAAATTATGGAGCTAAATCTGCCTCTAGTTATTCTTAATACTGTTATGTTGGAGTTGTTTTTTCACTTAGATGGAGGAAAAAGTAATCTTATGAAACCGTTCACTCAAATTATTTCAGCGAGATATATAAACTCCCAAGCTTTAAGACCTAAGATGATTAAACCCCCCACTACTGTTTATTCTGATCAAACTGGAAATGCTGATGCCCTTTACTGCCCATGCTGCATGTACACACAACTAAACTGTTTCATCTTCCCTTATGTACTCATCTTGAACTTTTGGATAAACAATATTCTAAAATCCAATCTGGTCCTCTGAAGTATCTTTCCTTGATAGGTGTCATAGACTCCTCTCTGAGCCCTGATGCTTCTGTAGACAGAACCCACATCTGTGGCCTCACAGTCTTTGTCTTTGGGTCTCCTTCTATGCTCCAAGCATAGCTGAAGCACTTCTGCTGGGCTCATGCACTGAACAGATAAAATAAATTCTTCTTTCTTTCTTATTTCAAGCCTTTTTTCTTAAAGCCTGGTGGGGGTGGGGGGATATGAAGGGTGGGTTTTAGAGCATTCAACACTGTTAGAGGTTCTGAAATTCCATCAGTAGATAGAGTTGGTATGAGGTTGGTTGTGACCCACCAATCCTCTTGTGTGTCACTGAATCTCTACAGGATTTCAGAGATTAGGTCCTAATGGTAGATGCTGACTTACTAAGTCATTCTTTTTCCTGGATAGTTATAATGTGTCAATGTTTTATGATAGCAGCTGAGACACTTTGTAAAATCGATAGAATATGTTATATGGATGAAGCTGTATTAATATCTGTTAGTGTATCAACATGGACTAAAGTTTTATTATTATTCTCCATTATACTCTGATATATAAAAAATAATTTGTTTAAATTATTAGATATAATTCTATGAAGTATCATAGTAAATATAACCCCTCTTCTGCAAACTTTTAAAATAGTTGACAAAATAATTTTTAAAAAGAGTGATTTTATGGAAGCTGATATCATAAAGAATAGGCATAAATTGAATAAACTGCACGATTTTCTTGAGGGCACACCTCAATCTCCTAAATGTAGTTTAGCAAATTAACCAGTGTTAACTGGGTGAGTTGCTGAATAGATAAGAAAGAAGAAAAAAGTTGAAATAACCAAAATCAGTCACTTAAAGTTTCTATTTTTCTCTTTCTTTTTGAATCTTTCTTGTTTTGTTTTATTTTCTCATGTTTTTATTTATTTCTTTCTTACTAGACATCCCAATCACAGTACCTCCCTCTTCTCTTCCCAATCTCACATTTACAAATCCTTCCCCAATTGCCCCTTCTCTTTCACCTTGAAGAAGTGGAGGCCCAGCTGGGTACCACCCAACCCTGGGACATCTAGTCCCATAACTAGAAAACATCCTTTCCCAATGAGGATCAGCCAGGCAGTCCAGATAGGGAGATCCAATGGTAAGGAACAGATACTAAGGCAGACTCTGATCCACTTGTTAGGGAACCCACATAAAGACCAAGTTGGTCACTTGCTACAAATGTGTAGAGAGCTTAGATCCTGCGCCTGTATGTTCCCTCAATGATGGGTCAGTGGTCTGAGCTTCCATGGCCCCAGGTTAGTTAACTTTGCAGGTCTTCTTGTCGTTTCCTTGACCACTCCAACTTGCTCACTTCTATACCTGCTTGCTTCCACAAGACATTCTGGGCTCTGCCTAAGATTTGTCTTTGAGTCTCTGCATCTGCTTCTATCTAATGCTGAATGAAACTTTTCAGGAGACAGTTAGGCTAAGTTCCTCTCTGCAAGCATAGCAGAGTATGATTAATAGTGTCAGGGGTTGGCTCTCGCACATAGGATGGGTCTCAAATTGGGGCAGTTATTGGTTGGCTGTTCATTCAGTACTCCATTTTTTCCCTGTCCCTCTTCTATGCAAGACAAATTTTGGTTTGAAGATTTTGTGGATGGATGGATTCACCCTCCCCTCCTCTGGAAGTCCCGCTTGCCTACATGGCCACTTCAGTCTCTATATAACCCTTTGGTAGGAATTTCAACTTGGGTAATCTCCATAAACTACCTGTATCCTCCTTCCCAGGCTTCCAGCTAGTTACCAGAAATGACCTCGGTGATTTTAACTCTTACTTCCAATCCTCTCACAGCCCCTATTCTCCCCACAACAGAGGATCATCCCTATTCCCCTCCTCACCATGTCTCTTACCTAGTTCCTTCTCCATCCACCTTGGTTGATTATTTAATTTCCCCTTCTAAGTTAGATTCACAGATCCTCCTTAGAGACATCCTTATTGGGCAGTTTCTTTGGGTCTGTAGACTGTAGCATGGTTGTCCTGAATGTTATGACTAATACCCACTTTATAAGTAAGTACATATCATATGTGTCTTTCTGGGTTTAGGTTACAGCACTCACAATGACAGTCTCAAATTCCATTCATTTGTGTGAAAATTTCATGATGTCTTTGTTTTGTTTTGTTTTTTTTAAATAGCTGAATAGTATTCCATTATGTAGATACACCACATTTTCTGTATCCATACTTCAGTTGAGGTATATCTAGGTTGTTTCAAGTATTTGACTATCACAAATAAAGCTGCTATGGATATGTGAGCAAGTTTCCCTGTGGTATAGTGGAGCATCTTTGGGTATATGCCCACTAGTGATAGAGATGGGGTCTTGTGGAACTATTTCTAGTTTCTGAGAAACCACCAAATTGATTTCTTTTTTTTAAGGAAATATAATCACTAGCTTTTATTTTTGTTTGTTATTTCATTTGTTTACATTTCAAATGGTTTCTCCCTTACCAGTATCCCCTGCATAAACAACCATCCCCTCCTCCTCCCCTTTACCTCTATGAGGATGCTCCCCACCCATCTACCCATCCCACCTCACCACTCATGCATCCCCTTTGGCTGGACTCTCAAGCCTACATAGTATCTGTATTGGCCAGGTGCTGGCAGAGCCTTTCAGGGGGAAGCTATATTAGGCTCATCTCAGCAAGAACCTCTTGGCATCAGCAATAGTGTTGGAGTTAGGTGAGACAGTGTGGTCTCTTGATGGCCTTTCTTTCAGTCTCTGCTCCATTTTTTTGTCTCTGCTTTTCCTTTAGATAGGACCATTCTGGGTTGAAAACTTTGAGATGGGTGGGTGGCCACATCCCTCAACTGGAACAGTACCTCTCTACTGGAGATAATCTCTACAGGGTCTTTCTCCCCTTTGTTCGTATTTGGCTATTGTCATCTGCATTGGGTCCTGGGAGCCTCTTGTTTCCTTGGCATCTGGGACTTTCTAGTGGCTACCCCTAGTTTCCCATCCTCCCACCGCTAAATATTTCTGTTCAATTTCCTGACCCTCTGTACTTCTCTCCTTTCTCTTCCCATTCCTATTCTTTCCCCTTTCTCCCCTCCCCCTTGTCTCTACCTCCCAGGTCCTTCTTTCCCTCTACCTCTCATAATTTTTTTGTTCCTTCCTATAAGTAGGATTGAAGCATTCACACTTTGACCTTCAGATTATTACCATTATGTTTCTTGTCACTGTATCCATGTCTCTGGGCATAGTATATAAAGCTCCTGGTAAGACCTCTCTAGCCTGCTCTCAGTTTCTAGTCTACTATTCTTACATTCTTACAATGATCATATTAGAAGAAAATATCATTTCATTGGCAGACACTTCTGGCCTAGATCATGACAAAGCTCATGAGTGCAGGACAGTGGCTCTTCCTGCTTCTTTGTAGAAAGCATTAGATCTGGGCCAATTTTCTTTTTCTTTGTCTCTTTTTCTTATGGGAAATGTGGTTGTTAGTCTTCATTCTCATTTAGATGTCACAGAAAATAGCTTTTAATTTGCCTTCACATGCAAAAATACCTGCTACTGGCTATATTTGAAAAATGATGTAACAATTTTAGAGCAAATTAGTAACTCATACTAGTTAATTTAAAAATAGACCCATGACAAGTTTCTGCAGTTAAGAACACTGACTGCTTGTCCAGAGGTCCTTGGTCCAATTCCCAGCAAATACATGGTACGTCATACCTATCTGTAATGGTATCTCATGCCCTGTTTTGGCATGTCTGAAGACAGCGACAATGTACTGACATACATTATATAAATAAATAAATAAATAAATAAATAAATAAATAAAAATAGATCCCTAAAATTCTCTATAAATATTGAAAAGTTTCCTTTATGGAAATGAACTTCAGGTCTGACCATGTTCAATTTTCATACCATTTGAGTATTTTAAGACTTATGAAAGATTTTCTTGAAAGAGTAGATTCTGAGACAACAGAAAACTTGTATTGCATGACAGCATTAAGATAAAGAATTGATAATTCTTCTGATGAAGATGCTAATTGTTAACTTCCTATCCAGCAATGGTTTCACTTTTTGTAAATGATTTTTATTAGCAAGTATCATGAATATTTATAATATAATTCTTGATATTAGCTAAAATGTTAATCCACTAATATAGCACAATATATGCTAATTTCAGAATCCATTGCAAATTCTAAACCACAAAGCTCAACTATCTTCAAAATTAAGAACTTTTATTAAAGTCCCTAGACATGGCTGGCTGTGGTAGCCCATGCCTTTAATCATAACATTCAGGAGGGATTATATGTTTATCTCTATGAGTATGAGGCAAGCATGGTATATACAAGAAGTTCTAAGCCAACCAGGGCTACTTAATGAGATATTGTATTTTAAAAAAGAAAATGTCTAGAGATGAAATTGTGTCCATCATTATCGATATGGCTTTTAAGAACATTACCAGGTTAAAAGATCAGCAGGTTTTCATGTTGTGTCACTTTTTTCTCAGCATGTTGGTTCTTCCTCATTCTGCTGCAACATCACAGCTAAAATGCCTGGTATCCCATCCTTAAGTAACTACATCAAAGCAACTGAAGCCATTTAAAACAATAAACCAAATCCTTAGGTTATAAAACATATCCATGAAAATCAACATAAAAGGAAGTCTTTGTATGTTTGATAATTATAAATTATAATATAATATTATATATATCACATTTTACAGGCCTTAGTATAAAATTACTAAAATGAAATCTACTGCTAGTATTTTCATATAGTTAGTTCTTTTAGGAATGTAAGATTGCTAGGTGTTGTTTTTTATTTTTTTAGATTCCTCTTTCAAGACAGCCATTATTTTTCTCTATTTTTCTCTATTTTCTACATTTTTGCAATGTAAATATTTGTCTTATCGTTCTTCAAACATATGTTAATATATTGCATTGTTTAATTTTTGATATGTAAATGTATATATCTTACAAAATTCATAAACATTAATTATAATTTTGGCTAAGGAAAGAGAAAAAGAAAATGCCATCTGCTACATTTCATTGACGATACACCTATTAATAATTCATCAACCTGAAAGTGAAACATAGATGATCAAGAGAGGATCATGACCCAGTTTAATACCACATAAGGTTTGGGCATGCCCTTCACTTTGGTTCATCCAACTAAAATTGATTTTGCAACTTGAATATAACAGGTTAGGTAACAGATATACAACTGTATTTAATGTGTTCTTTATGATAATAAAAAATAATCAACTTTAGGCTCATGAGGGCATCTGGTCTTTATATCCTGTCTAGTTTTAATATGTGTATATGTATATACTAATCAGAATAAATCATCCATTTAAGGAAACACCAGTTTCATAATCCTTCTTATCTATGATAGGATGTTCTGCGAATGCTCTTGAATGTGGTGGTTCTTCTCATAGGAAGTGCTGATAATTTTAGAGACACTTATGGCTAACACCTATGTACCCATGCCCTTAATACTGATAAATGCAGTCTCACAGCAGCTTTAGTTGAAGAGCATAAGCTATCACTGTTTCTATGCCATCACTTTCCTAAGGGAGGTGCGTTTGGCAATGTGAAGTGTTAATGAGCATGACTCACTTAAATGGGAATGAGAAAGTTCCCTTCCCTGAAAGCACTTACAAGACATTATCTCATTATCTCTGTAGCATCTTCTTGTAGAGTTGGCTAATGGTACAAAATTCCCATCTTATTGGTAGATAGAGTCATGCACATTATTGTTTTATACTTTAGAAAAGCAGTGGGACTGCCTGACTGAAGAGGGTTCAACTTTACTTCCATCATCTTGGTAATGAGTGTCATTCATATCTCCACATTTTCATGGCAGAACTGACCACAGTATTCCCAGAAACCAAGTATTTAAGTGGCCATTTGATCAAAATGTTATTATTATTATTATTATTATTATTATTATTATTATTATTATATTTTTTACTGAAGAAAGTATGACCAGATTATACTTTATTTCATCTTGATGTGAAAGAGAATAACATTTTAGATAACAGAAATTGATTTGGATAATTTTCCAGAATCAAAGGAATAATAGAAGTTTTAAGAGTTTTTTTTTTAATTGTTCTAAATGGCTTCAGACACTTTTACATAGTTACTTGCAAAATGTCTAATACATAACTATGCAAAATCAATTTCATGCACTTTTATTAGACATGTATGAATTAAGTTAGGTGCACTTGTTGTGTGGGATTTCCCTAGGAGACAATGGAAACTACATACCCATAATCTAAACCAAATAATTTTGATAACTGAAGAGTTTTAGGTGGTGGAAATGTGTTTGAAAACATATTTTTTAATTGTTTTGTTTTGAGTCAGGACATTGCTATATACCAATGATGGGTATCAAACTTATAATATTTTTATCCCATCAGAATAAATATGATCACAGATATGGACTACCACATAGATATGCCATTTTAATGGATCATATTTATTAAGCAAAAGCAGGCTATTTTTAAAATCCTTTCTCTGGCTAGAGAGATAATTCAATAGTTAAGAGCTCTTACTGCTCTTCTAGAGCACAGAAGATAAATTCTCAACAACCACCCTCATGCTGACTTACAGCCATTTACAAGCTCAGTTGTAGTGGTATCTGGTCTCCTCTTAGGGTCTCTGCAAGCAATGCATCACACAATGAATGCACAGACATACAATCAGGGAAAACAAATATGAATTTAGAATGAAAACGAAAACTTTCTCAAGTGGAAGAACATGGTCCAAGTATAAAACCATTCAACCTGAATTTTGATTGCTTCAGAGAAAACTCTGAGAGAGCAGGACCAGAGTCTTGGGACCACAGTCCTCCAAATTACAGGGATGTTCTTGGAATGAGCTTTTGTGCTCCTGTCAGGTGAGGATATAGGAGTAGAGTTGCTTCAGATTACCAATTGATGATTCCTACGGTTATTGAGTTACTCCTGGCTTGACCATCAGACCATATATAGAGTGATCTTATCAGAACTTGTTTCATATGAGCTTGTCTGATGATCTAAAAATTTGGCTTTTTCATGACAATTTAGTGGGCCTCATTCATAGGTTCCATTGTGGCACATTGCACTGCGTCCAGATCAGTTACACTTAACTTAGCATGTTTTTTTTTTTTTTAATAAAAATTTAGAGTTATTCAATTGAAAAAATTTCTGTAATCATAATGGTTTCACAGATTTAAAACATAAGACATCCTGGTCAGAAATCTTGAATAATCTAGAAGAGTTCTGAGAAATTAGCAGATAGTAGTCAATTGGGAGTACTAACAGACACATCTTGTATGACTTTACAGGAATCATTAGGAATAAGGAATCAGTTGGGCTAACTTTGAATTCCACACATATTTGGGTAGGTTGGCTTCTGCAAATCAAACTGGTTTCCCATAGATACTGGAAAAATCCAAGCTCCCTCCTTCTAAAACCTAAAATTCTTACTGAAAAATCACAGGAATACACTATGAGCAATGCAACTCCCCAACAGCAGCATCAGGATCTTTCTTCCCTTCCTTCCAAGTGCATGTGTACAATATGAACTTTTATATGAGACATACATCGGGAACCAGGCTTACACAACACACATCATATTTGAGGTAATGAGACTGGGGAGATGGTTCAGTGGGTAAAATACACAATGCACAATCACAATGCCCACAGTTCAGGTCCTAGCACACATAAAAAGCTGGACAGGTATGGGGGTCCTTCTGTATTTCCAGTACTCAGGATTTGGAGATGGACCAGCTAGACTAACAAATGAGGAAACTGTGGCTTCAAGTGCAAGACCCCGTTTTAATGTGTTACAAGTGAGTAACTGAGGAAAATGCCCAATATGAAACTTTTCCGTTCTCATACTTGTATACTCACAAATCTATAGAGCATGTGCATATATATGTGCAACATGCACTAACACACAAAACTTAAATGTGAATACACACACACACACATATATATATATATACATTTATACATGTGTATATATATGTATATATATATATTAATAAACTTGAATCACAAACTGTATAAAAAGATAATACAAATATGCATACATTTTTTCTTTTTTCTTTTTCATTCTGGTTCATTAGAGATCTTAGAACCTATCTGAAATCAGTAGAAGCTATTGCATGTTTATGTATAATAGAAAAATGTAGAGTGGAAGCATATAGAAAATGGTGCCTTCCGTAAAAGTAACCTTGGAGTCCCATCTTCATGATGAAAGCATTTTGTGCTTTTAATGATAGCTCTGGGCTTCACTAATGTATTATCAAATGCTGAAAGTATTTTAACAGATATTTAATTTTGACATATAAATTGTGATTGAGTTCTAAAATCTTTGGGACTTTGATCTATTATTAGAAGAATGTATTCACATTTTTATTTCATGATGCTCAAATTATAATGGATTCTTTTTCTACTGCAGAGAGCCATCCAATTATTGTTTAAATATCAAGGATAGTATGTAATATTTTGATTTAGGTTCAAAGTAGGTGCACACAATTGAGTTATTTTAAAAATCACTTAGAATAACCATCTAGTATATTTCCCCTTTCTCACATTGAAAAGATAAGCATGAATTGTGGATTTCTTGGAAGTATACCCAATAAAGCTTTAATTTTATAATTCAGTCTCAATTAGTAGAAAAACATGTAATGTCTTTTTCAATATTTTAAATGGCAACCAACATTATGCATAGAGATAAACTGTGTTACTGTTCGTGAAAGAATTTCTTTTGAATCAAAGAAACAGCGAATGCATTCTACATATTACTATAACTTTTCTATTTGAACATTGTCTTCCTTATATTATGCATAGAATAATATATATTCATGGAAAGGTTGCAATAATAATAACTACTAACTATCTTCACTTGAAGGAAATATTCAAAGCCCCTCAATGTTCAATGTCTTTTAAGATAAGCTAGCTTAAAAATAACATTTGTTTAGTGCCTTCAAAGTCAAGACTGTTCAAATCCCTTTTTATACAAGGACAGACAGGGGATTCCAAAGATGTCTCAGGCTTCCAAAGTGTAAATCTGGGAGTGTTTTGATGGAAGAACTGCAGCTCTGACCTTAGCCCCTGCTGGATGCCTTTTTCCTGTGAGAGAAAACCTCTTTTCTGTTGAACTGTTCAAAATTCATTTCCAGGGTACATTTGTTATTCTCCACTTTTTCTGAAAATATATGCAGACAAAGTTGATTGACAGTCTTCTGGTTTTCATACTATGAAAGCAGGAACCATGAACTCTAATTCTCTGACAGCCAAAATCTACAAAACTTAATTTGATAATATTAATTCATAAATCTCAATTCATAGTCCCAAGAAGAATACACACAATGTAGGTGTGGTGGTTTGGATGCAATTGCTCTTCATAGGTTCATGCATTTGAATGTTTGGTCGTTAGTAGGTGGAACAGTTTGGGAAGGATTAGGAGGTGTGCTCTGGAGGTCAATTATTGGGGACAGGCTTGGAGGTTTCAAAAGCCCTTCCCATTCCCCATTAGTTCTCTCTCTCTCTCTCTCTCTCTCTCTCTCTCTCTCTCTCCTTCTCTCTCTCTCTCCTTCTCTCTCTCTCTCTCCTTCTCTCTCTCTCTCCTCTCTCTGTCTCTCTCTCTCCTATACTTGTGATTCAGATATAAGTTCATGGCTATCATTCCAAAACCATGCCTGCCTGACTCCTATCATGCTCCCTGCTATGATATTCATCATGGATTCACCCTCTGGAACTGTCATCCACTTAGTAAACTTATTCTTCTGCATATGTCCTCAATAATGGTGTCTCATCACCATAATAGAAAAATAATTAAGACAGGGGGACTATATAAGACTCATGGAAGTCTATAGAAATATATGGGCTATGTAAATTAATTTCACAAAGATGACTGGTGAACTAGTTTCATTTATCAAAATATTACTAGTTCCAGTAGAAAAATCTTACAGGAAAAAGTTTCCTATGGAATAAAAATAAGTATGGTAATCGTTCTCTAAGATTAGAGCATCCCCAGACCTCAAAAGAAGAGATGAGGATTTTGTACAGCTTAGAGGGGTTAACACAGAAAGTCACAGTGTGTCAAAGCATAGAGAAATAGCAATGGCACGCTCAGCCAAAAATGCTATCTGTGTCATTCCACTGAAACGCTCAGGGACTATTTTGAAGTAGGAAAGGAAAAGATCATAAAAGGTAGAAGTCAGGAAAGATAAGAGTTAAATGGTGTCTTCTGGACATGATAGGACTGCTGTACTCATGAACTCCCAGCTGAAACACAAGCTCAAGAACAAGCTAGTCAACATCCTAGCATGAAGAGACAGAGATTCATGAGGATGCATACCTTGTCGAGGAGATATTGACAGTTGATGGCTTTTTGTGGAGGTCAATTTTCTTTGGGACTTGAAGCTGACCCTACTATAAAGAATGACCTCCATACTTAGTATTTTATTGGCAGGAGAAATTGTGAGTGACAAGAAAGAAGAACTAAATTTGGGGGTGTTGACAGGGAATAGGGATGAATATAATCATGGTACATTTTATGCATGTTTGAAATCCTCAAATAATTTATAAATTATTATATTTTTCTCTGTTATTGAAATATTAGGTTATACTTTCATACAAGTCCAAAAATTTTAAGTCTAGTGTCACTTTTATTTTTTTAATTCTAAAATTCTGACTAGGAGAGCTAAATATTTCCTTTCTCTATCCTTGTTTGTAGAGAGAAGCTATATGGTAAAATTATTTTTCAAAAATATGCTTGTATTTTTTTAAAAAAGTACTGCAAGTACTCACTGTGTGTATATGCCTGTGTGTTAAGAGAAACAGGGAATGTGGAAATAAGAAAACAATGTTGAGGAGTTCTTCCAACCATTTGGGTCCTCTGGATCAAATTCAGGTTATCTGAATTGGTGGTAAGTGCCTCTGCTTACTGAGATGTAATACCAGCCATGTTGTTATTTCACATAATGCTTTTATTTCCACCTTTCTCCCTCCTCAGCAAAGACATTATGTGTTTGCGAGAGATAGACAAATTAGAGGCAGAAAGATGGAGATACTTAAGCCTTATTGATTTCCTAACTATGTACTGATTTTCTCTTGCCAGAAAAGAATGTGTTTCCACATAAGCCACTGTGTTAGGTTCAATAATGTCTCCCTAGAGGTGTGCACTTCAAAACCTTCAGAACCTGTAATTATGATATATTAAACAGTAAGTAGATTTTGCAGATTTGACTAAATTAAACATTTAGAAATGGAAGCCTTGGAGGAGTGGCCCAATGCTTAAGAGCATGTACTGCTCTTTCAGAGGATGTGAGTTATAGTACCAACACCCAAGACAGGGGAGAGATGAGTCCAGCTTCAGGAGATTTGACATTCTCTCTTGGACTTTGTGGGTACCTTTAAGCACATGTGCACATATTCTTACACACACATACATGCACACACACACACACACACACAGAGAGAGAGAGAGAGAGAGAGAGAGAGAGAGAGAGAGAGAGAGAGTTTTAAAACAAATAAAACACATTTTCAATCTTTTCAAGAGTATCCCTCACCCTGTGTCCAGTGGCTTGCCTTTTAATTTATCACAATCAACTGAAAACCTAGATTAGCAATGATGAGTTGTATTTCTTGTCCTAGGGACTTCCTTTCTATTTCCATAGCATCCCCTGTCAGTGTGCAAACTGGATCCCTCTGCTCCACTACTCCATGTCAATTTGAAGAATATCAGACATCTTTATCTCTATGTGTTTCAGAAAATTCTGACTAACACCTGTTAGTTATAGTTTTACAAACATATTATCTATATGAATGATTTAATCTGTACATTAAAATGAGCTTAATGTATAAGTTTTCTATAAAATATAGGGAGAATTCATATTTTATATTTTCCTGTATATCTGATTTTAATTTCAGAAAAATTATTTATTAAATAGTTTAAGACTCACATGTAAGAAAACCATGGGAAATATTGGCCATAAATTATTTAAAGAACTAAAATAAATTTATAATTTTACAACTAATATAAAGAACTAAATAATCAGCTGGGCAGTGGTGGCGCATGCCTTTAATCCCAGCACTTGGGCGACAGAGGCAGGCAGATTTCTGAGTTTGAGGCCAGCCTGGTCTACAAAGTTGAGTTGCAGGACAGCCAGGGCTATTCAGAGAAACCCTGTCTCAAAAAGAAAGAAAGAAAGAGAGAGAGAGAGAGAAAGGAAGGATGAACGAAATAATCTACACATAATGACTTTTCTCAATGAAGCAGATGGTAATTTTGTATGTTTATATGATAGTTATAGTTACATAATTCTAATAGCTTAATTGTTGAATTAAATAATATACTTGGACATTTAAAATATTTAAGTATTTCTAAAGATGTTGATGAACTGTGTTTTATGACATTTTTAAGCAATTGATTGATAACAAATGTTTCAAAATATTTACACATTTTAGGCAAATACATTCATAATAATTCTAAAATGTCAATATATGTATCATACTGATACATAAATATCTATTAAAGCTTAATTTGATTGTATGAAAATTCAAAGAGAGGCCAATGATGAGAGCATTAATAGGTTTCCCTATATTACCTGATTCTAATATATCATGTGTTATACATGTGGTTATATATTCTAAGTTATGGTAACAGTTCACACATATTTAATATGTTTATATATAAAGCAAAGTTGGTAGCATGGTAAGACCTGAATGAACACAGGTGAAGTGCCTATCATAGCAGAAATCACATAGAGCAGTGGCTCAAGCCCATTAGGATTGAATACTAGATATCCTGCATATTAGATAATTATAATTCATAACAGTATCAAAATTGTACTTATGAAGTAGTTATGAAATAACTTTATAGCTGGGGATCACAAAAACACGAGGAACTGTATTAAATCCCACAGCACTAGGAAGGTTAAGAAACCACTGATCTTGAAGATTGAAGTTTAAAAAGAAATTCTAATTTAAATGGGAATTATTTTAATATGTTTGTTTTCAATTTGTTGATCTAACCATATCCAATTTTGTTCAATTTTTAAAATAACCATGTCCATTTTATACCTATTCATTAAAAGTCACAATATTGTTATTAAATTTTAGTTCCTTTTGTTTGTTTGTTTGTTTTTGGTTTTGTTTCTTGAGACAGGGTTTCTCTTTATAGCCCTGGCTGTTGTGGAACTCACTCTGTAGACCAGGAAATCTGCCTGTTTCTGCCTCCTAAGTGGTGGGATTAAAGGAGTGTGCCACCACTGCCCGGCTTAATTTTACTTCTATAAACTCATTAAAAAATATTCACTGATCCAACATTCTCTTGTTACTTGAAATACGATGGTCAAAGTTTTTGTATAATAAACCTATTTCCCAGCTTGTCATGGAGTGTAATTGTTTACAATATGTGTATAACACCTCATGAAATGCCACTTGATTTAATCTTCTGATGGCTTTTCAGGCTTTCCCTTTGTGACTCTATGTCTCAGTTGAATCATAAGATAATAGTACACCTCTAGCACCAACTCCCACACGTTTCTGGCTCTGTGTGATGCCTTATTGGATGTTAGCACTGAACATTGGAATTCCACTATAAACACACAGGAGAATCTATTGAACTCATTGGTAAAGGTACAACCTATAGGGAAAGGATTTCAAGACAGGGCAACGCTCTGAGTTTTCAAAAGCCAGAGTGAAATGTATATTCTAGACAGCTGTGAGCCCAAAGAAGGAAAACTGCTTATAAACCTGAGAGTTGTAGCTTTTAATTTCACACTATTTGAATCTCCTGTCGTTTCATCAATGGTTTTTTTTGTCTACACTAATACAGGTACATTATTAAGTGTGTTTGGTTTGGTTTTGTTGTGGCTGTCTTTGTACATGATACACAAGTAATATCTACCTTTCTGTAATATTTCCATCTTCAAATAAGTTTTATTTGTAAAAAACATCAAAAGCAAGGTTATATTAATTGTGCAAAAACAAGTCTACTATTGGGTAAGTCACTTACCAGAGGCATATATGAGTCTGCTAGGAGCTAACATGCTTTTATGGTGGTTTACCGAGTTATAGAACTAGGTAACTGACTCAAATAAGTCCTACCTGAAGGTATTCAGATGTTTTAGGAAGGTGACATGCTCACACATTGACTTGTTCTTAGGCGTTTTTTAATATTGTTCTCTCCTCTCCTCTGCTATGTGAGAAAATGATGATAAAAGCATTTTTTCTATCAACAAAGAAATCCCAGGGAATCGTATTTCCTTTAAGTTATGCTTGAAAACTGAACAATTACATTTCCATATTTCCATATTTCATGCAGCTTATGAAATGCTCATGAGCATGTTCCGCTTGTAGAGGAATGCCTCATACTCTCATTCGACGGATTTGGGAGACATCATCTACATCCTTTCACACTGTAAGAGATGTTAGTTGAGAAAGAAGCTCCTTCCCATTTCCTGAAACACCAAGAGCTCCTCGCCACTTCTCTACCTTCTCTACAACATTTCAAATCAAATATAAAGCCATGGGCTTTACTTCACAGCTCTGGCTGACACCACTTAGCGTTCCAGTGCTTTATTTCAGTTACTGGATGATATGAACGAACTCGTGGATTCACTCAGGTTAAAACCTGATGTTTTAGTGCACTTTTATCGTTCTATTTGGACATTACTAGCTGATTAAATGAATATAATTTTGAGGGATTACCAATGCAGCTGAAAAGAGATGGTGTTTAGTAGGAAGGCAGCTGTACCATGCTCATCTGGAGCCCGCAGGAACAGATCCTTCTCCATGGGTTCTGTCATCTTAGTCTTTAAAATCTGTTCCTTCTACCACTGTTGTAAGGGGATAACATCAATTTCTGTCTATTAATTTTGAAGAACAAAGATATTTAACACTAAGGAATCAATTAATGTCACTTTAAACCAGTATTTGATCTCATGGCCTCATTTAAGTGAGACTAGGAAACCGTATATATACTTTCCTTTAAAAAGAAGCAGAGGTCTCATTTTTCTTTCTTTGAGAAACAAGAACAAGACAGAGGCCTAATACAGATAAAATTACACTAGGAAGAAATATACGATCAGAAGCACAATTTAAATGGATTAAATCTGAAAAAGAAGTGTTCAAAGCTGTCTGTGACACCAGGAAAGAATAGTAGGTGGGAAAGTGAAAAGAGATTTGGTTGGCTTGTATTGGAGCTCCTTCCTCCTTCCTCAGTCTCCGCAGCCTTACCTTCATGGTGGAAAAACAATCCTCCCAAACATGCGTTATGCTTCATGTTCTGTCTTGTGTGTGTCTCCTTTTAGTTCATCTTCTCTGTGCCGGATTTCAGCAGAGCTATATCCATTCTCTACTCTCCGTCTAGATTCTACCAAGGGGAAGCTTCTAGGCTCCCTAAACAACCCTTATTAAAGGATTAGAGCTTTAGCCCGAGAGAGGCTTGAAGAAGATTTTGAATGCCTAGAAGTCCCTTTCTGTGGCTCAGAAAGTGGGAGTCAGCGACAGTTAAATAGCATAGTCTTTGAAAGTGAAGGCACTGTTGTATGTCAATAACGCTGCTGCTATTGCTTCCTCCCTGGTAAATGAGTCAGCCTTTTAAGCTTCCTTGAAGCTTGCAAACCCTAACCTAAGACCTCAACATGAAATCTAAAGGTAAAGAATTGAAAACTGCTATTTTTCTTTCTAAAGGACTTCAACGAAGACTGACTAGTACTGCCTTATTGTGAGTGCACAGTAGCTAAAGCAATAGCTGGGTACAACTAAGACACACATTGAAAATTAAGTATTAGGAACCGAAATAGAAAATACCTTTACCCTTAAAATGGTTAGTATTCTGTGGAATGCATTACGAAGAGAATAATTCAGGACAGTTCTGGAATCAATTGAGTTTTTTTTTTTTCTGAAAATATAGATTACTTGGGGCTTTTTAAGTGTTGAAGCAGACAAAAGTCAGAATAGCAATTATTTATTGAAGATCTGTAAAGTAACATGGACTGTGTGAGTTATTTCTATGGATTATCCAGTTAAAGCCCTTCGAATCCATATTATTTGTGTATGATTAGCATCTTACCTAACAAAACTTCTTACAGCTAGCAAGAAACAGAAGAAAAGTAAGAACCTAAGGAATTTGATTTTAGAAATGTAGACCTTAACAATCATTTGCTAATGCCTTCAAAATACCTGAGAAAATACTGTTACACAGCTTTTTTAAATAAAAATATAAGTGAGACAAAATACATGTCATCCAGTCAGGATACACAGTGATTATTACCGTCAAAAAAGTCTCACAAAATTGTGTTATGTATAAGAAAAATGTGCTTTTAAATTCCTATGCCAGGTGAACAGAGAATTATAGAAATCTACTTTGGTTTAAAAAATAGATAGACCATATTAAATTGTATTATATTTAAATACGTTTGAGTATTGTTACTAATATGGACATGTTAATCTTTGAGAGATTGTAAGGATGCATGAAGTCAAACTTTATAATCTTAATTGGATATATATGTTGTTTTATGTCATTTATTGTTATTTTGCAGCCAATTTAAGAAACATTCAGTAATAAATTTATTGGGAATTGATTTAATCTTAATCATTTCCACATCAATACCATAAAATATTTCTTTTCAATATAAGGATAAAGAATGAAACAATTGCACTTGGGAGGCAGAGGCAGGTGGATTTCTGAATTCGAGACCAGCCTGGTCTACAGAGTGAGTTCCAGAACAGCCAGGGCTACACAGAGAAACCCTGTCTTGAAAAAAAAAAAGAATGAAACAATTTATTTACATTATATTTCCATTGCCCTGGTTAAAAACTAATACTGATCCTGGGAAATAGCTCAATGTGTAAAAGCTCTTGCTGTGTGATAAGGAGAACCTAAGTTTCAATTCCTGGTGTCCACACAGATAGTCATGGCTGCAATCCCAGAACTGGGGTCTGGGGCACAGATAGGTAGATCCTCTGAACAACTTCTTGTTCAGGCCAGCCAAAGCACCGAACTTCCTGTTCAATGCAGGGACCTATCTCGAGGTTATAAGCTAAGAGCAGTAGAGGAAGACATCTGATATCCTTGGGTCTCTAAATGTATGAACATGGGTGAGTATGCATATCCATATGCCTAAACGTATGTGTCACATAAAACAATCAAGGACACATATATGCAAACAACATTTTGTGAGTGGACCAAATATGTGATGTCATTATTAGATATATTTTAAAAACTAAATTATGACAATATTTTAAGGGGAGGAGAACTTGGGGAGTGGAAAGAAATATGATAAAAAATAATTTTTTGACATCTAAAGTGCCACTATATTTTACTTCATATATATATATATATATATGTGTGTGTGTGTGTGTGTGTGTATATATATATATATACATATATATATATATACATACATCTTTGAATCACTTCCATACTCATTCTATTTACATAATATACAAACATAAAAAGGGAAAGGAAAAACTATACCCCAATATATTAATTTATTATCAGGTAGCAAATATATATTACTTATATAATTTCTATAAAACTTACATGCGTAGTTACAAAGATATCTTTTAGACAGTAAAACACCTGAACAATGAAGTGTTCTTCTGCAAGTAGAAAACTCATTTTTTCCCTTATTGGCAGGAGTTTGGATTGCATAAGTTAGCATTTCCTGCTGGGTGAAACATTCATTCAAAAAGGAAAACTGACAGCCACTTAGGTATTACAAAGTCAAATCGCGCAGAACAGTCCAGACTGGCTTCTTCACGCCCCAATATTCAAACAGGACATTTTCCTGATACCCTCCAAGGTTTCTAAAACCTGCAGAGCACTGCTGCAACTACTAAGTTCTCATAATGTTTCTCAACTTGTTAAGAAAAACTATGGGTTTTTCAGAATGAGATTCTCTACTCCAAAGCATTTTTTAGAAATCGAGGAAAATAGTGTGGCTTTGAAATTTGGTATGTACCACAAATTCTCTTCCAGAGGCTCCTCTAAAGACTTATTTTAGGGTATCACAGGGCAAGAGCATATTAGGGAGTTTTGAGATTATTTTTTCTTCATTTTTTATTGGTTATTTTATTTATTTACTTTTATTTATTTATTTATTTATTTATTTATTTATCCCCCTTCCTGGTTTCCCCTCCACAAGCCCACAAGCCCCTCCTCTCTTCCCCTGCCCTTATGAGAGAAGTCTCACACAGAAAGATTAATAACCTATTAAGATTATTGAAACATTGTGAAGGCCAAGAAATAATATTTATTCTGCATAAATATTTATGCAGTTTTAGCTATAACAAAATATTTCTTAGGGCACCTTTATGCCTAAATAAAAAAAAGCACGCAGATCTCTCCATAGACTTAGCAGAGATCAATCTGGAACACGTCTGAGTTAGGAGATACCCACAACTGACTAAAATCCCCAGGAGACAAACTCCCTTTGGAGTCATAATGCCTCTTGTCCATGATCAAGTTTTAACCCTGATACTGTAGACCTACTGGGATAGACAAGTGAGTTCAGCATCTTGGATGGGCCTCCCTCAACCTGTGGAGGAATAGGGTCTTAGTCAGGTAGACAAGGTGTTGGCAAAGAAATGACAAACAGAAACCACATAAGGGAGTGCTGTAACTCAATGCAATTTGTACAAAGTAGAAATCAGGCTTACATCGTATACAGAAAACAGGGCAAACTACAAAATTCACATAGGCAGGAGATGGCTACATCAAGGTCAGTAAA
>NW_022196899.1:41786552-41827046 GCF_008632895.1 Mastomys coucha | reverse complement strand
CTAACTACTATTTCTGACTCTTGAGATGCCCTGTCTGGTAAGACAGCTTCTAGTAAAAATTCCCAGCTGATAACAACTAGGAAATATAATAGGATTATTGAAGTACTGTGAAGGCCAGGAAGTAATGTTCAATCTCAGTTTTAGCTAATAATGAAATATTTTTAGGGCACCTTTATGCCTGAATAAAGACAGCACAGATCTCTCCACAGACTTAGCAGAGATCGATCTGGAACTCATCTGAGTTAGGAGATGTCAGTAACTGGGCTACCTTAGGAGACAGACTCCCTTTGGAGTCATAATACCTCTTGTCCATGATCAGGTTTTAACCCTGTTACTGTAGCCCTACTGGGTTAGACAAGTGCATGCAGCATGAGATTATTTTTCTTCATTTTTATTGGTTATTTTATTTATTTACTTTTATTTATTTATTTATCTCCCTTCCTGGTTTCCCCTCCACAAGCCCCCAAGTCCCTCCTCTCTCCCCCTGCCCTTATGAGGGTACTCCCCCACCTGCCCACCCACTTCTGCTTCACCACCATAGCATTCCCCTACTCTGGGTCATTGAGCCTCCACAGGACCAAAGGCCTCCCCTCCCACTGATGCCAGACAATGCCATCCTCTGCTATATATCCAGCTGAAGTCATGGTGGTTTACTCCCTGGCAGCTTTGGGGTGTCTGCTTGGCTGATATTGTTGTTCCTACTAGACACTCCTTCTTAATTTATACTTCTGGATAGCATCCATTTATTTGCTCAAGTAAACACTGTAGTCAAAAGTTAAACCACTGCATTCCCATGAGGTTATAAAGCCTTCTCATGCCATGAAAGGTTTACTCTTGACCAGATTCTGGGACATAATATCTAGGCTCTTAAAATATTATGTATAATTATAACACTTGTTTGTCTAGAGCCTTGTTCCACATTAGGGAGCCCATGCTAAAACAATAATCTGTTCTGGAGACCTTGACTTATGTGGGTCAGTCTGACCTCTGAAGAGGCTGAAGGCTGACTATGAAGCTCCTTAGGTTGCTACATGGCCTCAGGACAATTCCCTATAATGTCCCCTCACTGTGAGTTTGTTGAGCTTCTATAGTTGTTGATAATCTGTAGGAGTTTTCATATACTTGTGCCAAAAGGAATAAGGCTTCACATAGGAAGTGGACATTTAGATCACTGTGCTTGTGTACCTTAGGCCTTTATGATTTAAATTTGATTTTTTTCATTGTAATTAAAAATCCTGTAAAAACAATAGCTTTTCTTAGTCTGATTCACTAGAAAATAATAAACCAGAGATGGTATAGGTGACCAGCTGAGCACTGTGGAAGGAGGTGCATGTGTTTTAAAGCACTTTAGATCACTCTGCATTCATCCACAGGACCATAGAATCATTGAGATGCCTGAAATCAAGATGCACACTGCTGCCTAGTCCACCTAGATGGAGAACAGATTCTTACATGATGAATGTATTTCTTTGAACACTTTGAGATGATTATTTAGAAAAACCATAGGCCTCTCCAGATAGAAATGAACTGTAAGTTATTTTTTTATGTGGAAAAAATTCTGTACATTGGAAAATAGCAAATACAGGTACAGTCACTTTAACTAAGATTCTCTTAGCTGTCTGGTGAGTACTTTTCCTTTGGAAAAAGAGATTTGGGGTGAAGCACCTCAGGCGCAAAGCTATCACGGATTTTTCTGATGACTGTTGCCAAGGAGATTTATCACATAATAAGAAAGTTTTGACTTAGGTACAGGTTCTCTCTATAACCTGCATAACCATATACTCCTAAAACCCCCAAACTATATTTTCACCATTTTCTAGAAGGTGGCTCAAATTTCTAATTTGTATTGGTGCTTTGTTGTTTGTTTGGACTTCATATTCTAAGTTCATTTGTCATGTCTACACATTTAAATTCTATAGTGGGGTTTTCCTATTAATTCATCTACTATCATATTATTACACAGAGTAAAATTATCAAAATTTCAAGAGAAAATCAGATAATTTCATGCCTGCTAAGATTTATCAAATAACTTTAGTACAATTTCATTGATGCCTGTTTTACCCTTATATTATTTTCTTGAGCAAGAATATCCTTGATTTCAGGCTTGCCTGAGCCCGTTACATAGTCAGTAATGATCTCAAACTTCTGATACCCATGTTTCCACCTCCCCTGTGCTGGGTCTGCAGATGTGCCATACTATTCTCAGCCTATGAAGTTTTAGGAATGGAATCTACTACTAAATAATGACATCCATTTAGGTTATAAATAGTCAACATGAACAAAATCTATTATAAGTTAGATGAATGATTCTAACTCAGAATTGTAACGTTGGCACATGTTAGATATATTGGTGAGCTTTGCTAGTTATGGGTTTTATAAGAAGATGCATTGCATGCATAGCCTTTCTACCAGATTATCTTTTATTCTGGTTTTATACATGCTAACTTTCAATGATCCATACTCTAATAATTTATTTGATTATCTTATTTAATAAAATTGAAATCTAATACAAATCACATTGTATTACAATTGCTTTCTTTTTTCTTCCATATTCAGGTGGGAGTCTATTGAATAACAAAGACCAGAATTCAATCTGTGTGAAAAGCACAAGCTGGGAGTGAGAAATGAAATTGATTTGGTCCAGTCCTCTCTATATTTCAAATGCTGTCCATCAAACATGCCTGAGATGAGCTGTATCGTAGGAGCCTTCGTTATTTTCTTTTTCAACACTTCAGAAGAATCAGCTATGAGACATCTAGTGGCTTTCCTAACTAAAGTAAGAGTGCAAGTAATGACCAAGCCCAGATGAGATGCCGTGGGAAACTTTGTTCTGCACACCTTGTTCTGTGCCAGCACCACTCTGCCTTGTGGAGAGTTGAAGACCCTTGAATATCCTGTTTGATATTTTTAGTCAAGTTTTATAGCTTAGAAGTAGGTGCTTCATACAATGCCCAACATAGAGGGGTTTTAAAAACTCACATACTTTTTGAATTTGGTACTGTTCATGTTTTCAATCTTCCTTGCTAGACGGAAGGCCATAAAAAGTTAGGTCCTAGGTCTTACTTCCTATTGAATCTCCACCTTTAAGGCTCAGAATTGTGTTTTATTCAAAATTGGTACTTCATAAAGACTTTGCTTGATAAGACACAATTGAATAGGTAAGAAAAAAGATTAATTGAATTGTTTGATATCAGAATTAGTAGATGATATACCTTATACTCTTTAAAATACAGTATATATCTTAAAGTACATGTCTTAAGAGTAGATGATAATTTCATAAAATGTCACTTGCAACAGTCTGACAAAACATCATCCCTGGGTTAAGAATGTAGCTTGGTAGAAAAGTATTGTCTTGCATACAGAGGAACCTAATTCTTGGGGGCTAAAAAAGTATTATGAATAAAATACTAAGTAAAACAAATTAAAAATGAGGTCAATATATTATCAGAAGGTTATTTTTTCATTTGTGTTAACTGTGTATATTTGTGTTTCTTAATATAAGATGAAGTTTATTGGTCCCCTGTGTAATTGCATCTCTTCACAGAATATCATATTAGTAGAACTTAGGCAAATTTTCCACCTGAATTTAAATGTGGATGTCTCCTTTAGGTATTGTAAGTGAGGTTAATGAAACGTTAACTTCCAATTCTATTTGGGACTATTTGTATGCTAATTATTAAGCAAAGATGGTCTAAAAAACAAATGCGCATCTACACTCAAGGCATTTTTATAATACACATGATACACTCATGCAGAGAGCATGAACAGGACTTCTGGTTGCAGTAGGGCCACTGACCTCGATAAGACCCTCTGATACAGCAGGGATCAAGGACATCAACATGCATTCTTGGTTTACTTTGGTTTATGTCTCACTTTGCACTTTAATTCCTATTATCCCACTTGTTTACCCTTCAGTTCTCAAACTGTATTAATAACCAAATAGTTGCAGTTCATCCTTCTAAGGTGAATTGGATTGATAATTTCTCAAATGACTTGCAGGGTTGTAATAGGAAGTTTCAATACAGGGCTAGTTGGCTACAAACATGTGCAATCTCAAATATTTCATTTTGTCTTGCAGGTGTTATTTTTTTTTATGTAGAGACATAGCATAGCTAAGTAAAGCAAAATGGCAGATAGGTACTCCAATTTTCAAGATACTTGATAATTTGAAGTCAAATAACAGACTTAGAATAACATAATATATGCATGAGAATATAAACCTCAGTGTTAGAAACATTACAGTACATCCCATGAAAATTTTAATGAAAATAAGAAGTTAATTTTGTTATATATTACTGAAAGTACTATAAAAATTAAAACATGATATATTGTATTTTCTTAATTTTGCTTGTCATTTGACATTTGGTTTGGAGTATGCTAGTTTGGTAATTTTTTTGATCAGTGAAACTTTATATCTTTTAGCCTTTGCTTCTTATCTTGTGAAAATTGTAATTAGTAAGACAGCTATTCATTTCTTTTGAGAACAGCAATAGTGTTGGTGTGTTTTGGGAACTTCACTTAACATGAGCTACCATGTAATTAGTGGAAAATATATTTAAAGGAATTAAAAAGAGGGTTTTAAAATGTTAGATTGAGTTTTGCTAATTTTTTATCATACAGATAAATCAACATAATGACACAATAAGTTGATTGCTAATAAAATCATTTAATATTCTACTTCTGCATATTTATCAGCTCTAAGTGCAGCCTAGCAATCAGCTATCCCCATGATAACTCTCCTGTGGTGCCTGGCAAGATAGCAAAGGCCTGATGAGCAGGATGCTACTCTAGACCAAGAGGCAGTTGGTTTGCAATTCCCTAAAATGGAGATGAACACAATCTGATGCCTCTGGCAATAGATAAAGTCAGCAAAGAACAGGGGAGGTATCTCTGTAACAAAAGAAACCTAAGAAGGTCTGATCATTTAAAAGTCTGCAAACCAATCCCCCCACAGAAAGAAAGAATTTAATGAATCAGCCTGTTATGGGACATTGATAATTGTATTTAGTATTTGTACTGGCTGGTTTTGTGTATCAACTTGACACAGGCTGGAGTTATCACAGAAGGGAACTTCAGTTGGGGAAGTGCCTCCATAAGATCCAGCTGTGGAGCAATTCCTCAATTAGTCATCAAGGAGGTAGGGCCCCTTGTGGGTGGTGCCATCCCTGGGCTGGAGGTCTTGGGTTCTATAAGAGAGAAGGCTGAGCAAGCCAGGAGAAGCAAGCCAGTAAGGAACTTCCTTCCATGGCCTCTGCATCAGCTCCTGCTTCCTGACCTGCTTGAGCTCCAGTCCTGACTTCCTTTGGTGATAACAGCAATGTGGAAGTAAGCTCAATAAACCCTTTCCTCTCCAACTTGCTTCTTGGTCATGATGTTTGTGCAGGAATAGAAACCCTGACTAAGACAGTATTAAAAATACTTTCTCAGTGAAATAAGCTTGAAACATATAAAGAAGTAACCTTCATATGTATTTCATGCACAATAAAGTACTATAATGACTAGATAGTCCCAAACAACTGTGGCTCACAATGCCTTCTGGGTATATGCTGATGTCCCAAAGAGGGTGGATCTTGTTTGCACCCATCATGAGAAATGGAGTTGTACTTGTGTACATATTTTACTATTTAAAAGACCATGCTATATTTTGATTTTTATTACTTAGCTAAGAACTTAATCCAAAGTGAACCCTTTGAAGAATGTTGAGAGGACAGTGTTATTGTATCATAGCCCTACCTGTGAGTTGTCATACATACTTATGTAATCACACTGCCTGGGGATACAGAACAAGCTCAATTTGTTCACCTACCCTGAGACTGGGTGTACATAAAAATATAGTATTTACATTAATAGTGGTACTTTTTAAATGGTTGTTTCATTTAGAATTATAGATAAATTAGCCATCCATTTACCATACAGATTTCAGTGACAAATAAACCTTAAACTAAACAAATAAAAATTAAAGTAAAATAATATATCATGCATATTTCTTTTGCATTTATATAGTCTATTCTTAGTACTAAATGGTACTTGTTTTCTGGTATTTGAACTATCACAGTGACAACAATCGAACAAATCTTTGTCTTTAGAATCTTATATCCTAATGAGGAAGGACAGATGGCCTATAAATGATTAGATACATGAGATAGAAAATATCTGAAGAGGCTTAAGTTTCTATGATGAAGAAACAGATTAGAACAGGTTACAAGGAATCTGGATTGTTCTTTTAGAAATAAACACATATTCTTATTTTAAATAATAATCAGAAAGCTTCTTTGAAGAAGTGGCATATAAACAAAATCTAGTAGAGTAAGGATAGGAGGCAAGCAGACACCCTGTGTAGGGAGAGCACACAGAATGAAAAGAGCTCAAGAGGCCAACGACCACTAAGGAGTGATATGTATACATGTGAAATTATGATTGAAGATACTTTTGGAAAATGGGAAAGTAAGTCACAAAGACAATAAAAGTACAAATTAAGAAAATTCTTTTAAAACATTCTTAGGGTGTTTGGATTTTAACTATAAGTATATAGGAGATTTTTGAGCAATGATTAGATTGTATTTTCTAAAGGTACCCTAGCTTCTTTAATGGGCATTATTTCTTAGAAACAAGGGCTGAAGTCAGTAGATTACACAGTATTAGATTATACATTTAATGTAGCATGTATTATCAACTATTTGATAATAGCTACAAAAACTTTAGCATGGGTAATCTTTAGATAAAATTTCACTTGTATATCTGTGCAGATACTGAATTGATGTATGAAATATCTGAGAACCTTTGTCATTCTGACAAAATATTGGTGGTGTGTTAACTGATGGGAAGAGACTTATATTTTTATAAGTGAATGCTTGTTTTGGGATCAAAGTAAGTGATATGCTCATGATTGGTTTTGATCTTATTTTGAGTCAATAATTAAAGTTGATTCATTCATATTTTCATTTAATATGATTTTTTGACTGATGATAATGTATAAGTTGCTATGCTAGACTTTAGCAGCATACTTTTATAACATCTCCATAAAAAGAAACCATTTCTTACAGCTTACCACCAAAAATATTCAGAAACATAACAAAAAAGTAAAGTAATATATATGCTAGATATTGATAAATATACAACAGGAAATAGAAACAATCAGAAATGACTGAACTAAAAGGAGTTGAAAACATTAAAAGAATGTTTAGAAAAAACCATATTAGGAGGCAGGTGTCAACTAATAAATTCATGAAGTCATGAGAGTAAGTATAAGAATACATGGGCAAATCATTTAAGTGAACTGAAAGTAGCTTGTAAATTCTTTCTCCTCTGACCTTCAGCATAACTCTAACATGCTGTTCAAGATGAAGAGACTCCTGCAGCTGCTACAATCAATCCACAATGATCCTCTCTAGTTGACACAGATTGATCAACACAGCAGAAAGCTCTAAGGTGGTGACCGACAACTTCAATCCATTCTGAATTTAGTATTTAGGACCACTATAGTGATCTCTACTATAGGCAGGTAAATAAGATTCAATAGACTGACAGATATGGCCACAAAAATTTTTTAAAGCCAATGTTATGGAAATGGTGTTGAATTAAATATGGAGTAACTGTGTCTATGGGACTGTGATCCAAAGTTCAGGAAGTTTGGTTTATGGTGGATAAAATTTTTGCTATCCCTCAATACACACACACACACACACACACACACACACACACACACACACACACATACACACACACACACACACACACACACACACTACTTTTTACTCTATATTTCACAGAGAGTTTATAATGTTGTTAATTGACTTGGAAAAGTTCACTTAATTTTAGTAATATAAGAATCTATAAATGCTCCCCATATAAAAATTAACAAACTGATAGTTATTCAAAATTAGGTGTCCTTGCATGTATCATGAGAGTTCAGGTCAAATAAGTATATCCAGGAAACCTTCATGCAAAGGTCTAGGAAGTCTCTGCTACACAATGCCTGTTGGACTGCAATGTATTATCACCCTTCTCTTTCTTCGTTTGAGCTTACCCCTGACTGTTAAATACAATATACAGGTGCTGTCTGAAGAATTTGTTGAGGGATTCCTTATATCTAAATTGGGAAAACAACACAGGTGACCATGTAATAACAGATTTTCCAAATGAGGTTTGCAATATGTGGCCATAGATACATGTGGTATTGTTTTTAGTATGCATAACATTTTCCCCAGGGGAAGGCAATAACATTACTAACTTTAAAAGTGTTCAGTGCTGATACTATCCTGTCTACATATTGCTCATCTTCATTGTCAGGTAACACAAACTGTCTTTAAGTATTATAATTTACAAGAAAAAGAATAACTAGCTATGATTTTAATTTGTATTCAAACACTTTCGAGGATTTTTATAAATTAAGTAAACAAACAAACAAACAAAACCAAAAATCTGTCTTAGGCTATTGCTGAGAGGAGACACCTCTGATGAAGGCAACTCTTATAAAGAGAACATTTAATTGGGGTTGTTTATAATTTGAAAGGCTTAGTCTATTATCATCGCAGAAAGCATGAGGGCATGAAGAGGTGGTGCTAGAGAAGTAGCTGAGAGTTTTACATCCTGATCTATAAGCAGGCAGAGAATGGGAGGAAGGGAGGGAGGGAGAGAGAGAGGGATAAAGAGGAAGAGACAGACAGAGAGACAGACAGACAGACAGACAGACAGACAGACAGACAGACCTGGGCCTGACATGGTCTTTCGAAACCTCAAAGCTCATGCCCAGTGACACATTACCTATAACAAGATGGTATGTCTAGTCCTTCTAGTCCTTCCAAGTAGTTCCATTGCCTGGTGACTAAGCATTCAAATATATGAGCCTTCCAGTGGCCATTCTCAACCCAATCATCATGGTGTCCTTCTATTAAGAAAACTAAAAGGAATTTTTAAATTATTTCTTATTTGAGACTGTCTTCAATGAGTACTGTACTTACATCATTTTCATTCCAAACTTTGCGACTCCTACTTCTCTCTTGTGCCCCTGCTTCCAGGTTGGTGACTTTTCTTTAATTATTGTAACAGAGAGATCAAATTAATTTGTATGTATCATATATAATTATGTAATATAATTATGTATATATTATAATATATGTATAAGCTCTTAACTTTGTATTTGTTAGCACCTGGTGTCTAGTAAAGGCCTTGTTGCCCTATTATTAGTTATCTCCATTTGACTCTTTTTATGTATGTGCATAGATAAGCATATTTTAACACACTTCTTCAGTAGGAACTTTACATATGACTTGTTTGAAAATATTTATCGTTATTTATCCCTTCCAGTTTTTCTCTTCTAACCTGCTTTCTCCATCCCACCCAATTTATCCCTTCCTTATTTATAATTCTCTTTAACTCTCTATAACTAATTGTTTAGAAGATCTTCCCCATGGACCCTCAATAATTTCCTGAAAATTTTCTCCTAATTTACATAATAGTAATTTTATTTGTACTCTCTTATAATAAATTAGTTATGACACTTTAATTAGCTTTTATTGATGCATAAAATATAAGAAAAAACAAGCATATCAAGTTAACAAAGAAAAGACCTGACACCAACAACAACACTAACAAATATTTTTAGTCTGGAACTATGACAGTGTGCTGCTTCGCTAACATCTCATTCATCATAGATGTACAATGGGTTTGTCACTCTTCTTATTGATGTAACCAAATACCTGGCCAAATAGACTTTAAAGAGAAAAAGCGTTTACTTTGGCTTTAGTCCACCATGATGTAGAAGGCACAGTGATAAAAGGAGATGAGGCAGCTGATCACTGAGCCCTTAGTCAGGAATTAGAAAGTAAAGATGTAAAGTCAGGCTATGGAAACTCAAGGTAATAGATGGAAAGCATCAACATAAGGAGCAAAACTACACCCTAAAAGAAGCAAGAAAGTAATCTTTCAATAAATCCACACAAACCTAATTCCACCTCTTACAACAAAAACCACAGGAAGTAACAATTACTTTTTCTTAATATATTAATATTAATATTAATATAATATTAATATTAATATATTAATATGAAGTCTGTATCCAAATATTGTGCCTACAATTCATTCCTTGGCACAACAGAACTGTCAACTCTCAACTTAGCTATGATGGAGGTAAAACCCTTTGTGATGTGAGGGTCATTGAAGTACAGCCTTATTACAATGAAATCTAATGTCTAAAAATTGTTCTTATTTTGGGCTTGTACCACAGTAAGAGCCAAGGTTTTAGCTCTACTAAATACAAAACAAACAAACAAACAAAAGGACTATATATTTATGTTCATTTAAGAAAATACTAGTAGTGATGTATTATTTTGAAATATTCAGTTAATATGTTATTTAAAATTTATATTGAGAAAAACATATGTATTCTTAGTATTGTTATTGACAAGCATTTACATAAGACTGTTAAATTGATTGTTTTTTATATCAAACGACTTTTATAAACTCATTTCTATTGTTATAATATTTTATAAATTTTAAAGAATATGACAAAAAAGATTTTGTAGGTATTGAAGGGGTTTTTCTGGGAGGAGTTGGAGTACAAAAGGAAAACAAGAATGTGATGCAATTCTATTTACTTAAAGCATGTTTTTAAATGTTAACAAATTCAGATAAATTGAAATCATGTAATTTTTCTCATCATAATGCAATAAAAGTTAAAAAATAAAATAAAAAAACTCAACCACAGTGGGAAGCTCACCTTGTTCCTTCATAAGCTTATATTTTATAAAAATCCAAAATAGTGCTACATTCTATATATGGGAGGTTTTGAAGGGAGGAAAGATCAGGGAAAATATTTGAATGTATTATAAAAGAAATAATTTAAAGAAGAAATATACACCACCACATCTTGAGTACCAGTATCTTCGAACCTATGAGCCCATATTGTATATTTTACATGTCAATCATCATACACAAAGAATTTGTCTCATAGGCACTATGTGTTCATGATTACTTTGGTGGTTTGACAGGAATGGCCCCCATAGAGTCATGTGTCTGAATGTTTGGCCCATGGGGTGTGGCCTTACTGGGGTAAATGTGGCCTTGTTGGAGGAAGTGTGTCACTCTGAGAGTGGGCTTTGAAGTCTCTTAGTGTTTAAGCAATGCCCAGTGTGGAATCAGTGCCTTTTCCTCACTGCTTGTGGAAGACAGTCTTCCCATAGCTGCCTACTGACCAAGATGGAGAACTCTTAGCTCCTTCTCTAGCACCATATCTGCCTGCATGCTACCATGTTTCCTACCGTGATGATAATGGACTAACTCTCTAAAACTGTAAGCCAGCCCCAGGGATGTGTTTGCCTTTATAAGATTTGCTTTCATCATGGCATCTATTCACACCAATGAAACCCAACCTCAGAGAATTCCCTATGTTTATTGTAAGTTGTCTCATGTTTCTTGTGAATTACTACACACCTTGCATCCTTATTACTTAATATTTATTACTCAGTATACATCCACCTTCATTTAGGTGAAGCACACACACACTCACATGAGAGCTAAAGTATCTTAGAGAATTGCTTTCTTTCCCTCTCATGTTGTATAAGACCTTAGAGAGCTATAAAGAAACATGCTTTGTTTATTCTTAGCCACTAAGATGTTTAAAATTCTGATTATTTTCCTCTTTTGGTGCTGGATATTAAAGTTTCTACTTAATTATTTAGTTCCCTCAAGAACCTCAAAATAAACACAACTTGACCCAAAATAACCAGTCTTCATTTCATTTAAAGCCAACCATATTTAAGAAGAAATTTGCTATGTAAGATGCACTATGAGGTGTAGCTGGATTATTTTAGCTTTAAGAGAGAAAATAACAGAGCTTGTAGTTAAAGAGTTAGGAATCTGTTTAAGATTTTGAGGGGCTTGTGTTATTTCTAAGAATGCTTGTGTCATGTATCACAGCATACTTCAAATAAAGTGAGAGTGATTGGGAACGGAAATTTCTTCCCATGAGCCTATTTATAGTGCTTGCAATTCTAGCACTTTGTCATGTAGTATTTGATCTCAAAGAGTCAAACACAACGTCAGCCATAATGGCTTGAACTTGCCCCAGCATAAAATGCTAATTAGAGAGAAAAACTGCAAGTATCTTTTTCTAAAGAAGATTAAGTCACCCACATTGCTATATTCTTGATAATTTAGGATTTTACGCAAGTTACACTGATAATTTTAATTAACTTGAACTAATTGTGTTTGTTAACAGGCACTCAAGTTTCTATTTTTTTTTCAATTTTAAATTTTTATTTATTCACTTACATCCCTCTCACTGCCCCCTTCCTTGTCACTCCTTCCCACAATCCTTCCCCTATCCACTTTTCCAGTGAGTGGTTAGAGACCACCCATGTGTTTCCCCAACTTGGAATTTCAAATCTCTGTGAGGCTAGGTGCTTCTCTCCCACAGAGTTCAGACAAGGCAGCCTAGCTAGGAGAACACATCTCATATACAGGCAACAGTTTTAGAATAGCTCCCATTTCAATTGTTTGGGACCCACATGAAAGCAAAGCTGCACATCTGCTACATATGACTGGAGGCCAAGGTCCAGCCAGAGTATGTTCTTTGGTGGTTCAGACTCTGAGAGCCCTAAAGTTTCAGGTTAGTTGACTGTTGGTCTGCCTATGAAGTTCCTATCCCCTTTGAGGTCACTGTTTGTCTGTGGATGTCTGCATCTGTCTGGGTCAGCTACTGGGTGCAGCCTCTCAGAGGACAGACTCCTGTCTGAAAGTATAACAGAGTATCATCAATAGTGTCAGGGACTGATGTGCACCCTTGAGATGGGTCTCTTGCTAGCCTCGTTATTGCTTTGCCATTCCCTCAGTCTCTCTTCCATCCTCTGTGCCTACAGTTTTTGTAGACAGGATGAATTTGGGGATGAAAGTTTTGTGGGTGGGTGGCAAGTCTCTATTGCTCCACTGCAGTTCCTGTCTGATTACAGGAGGTAACTTCTTTAGGTCCCGTACTCCCAGTAGAGTGAGTTGCAGCTAAGGTCACTCTTATTGATTCTTGGGTGCCTCCCTCATTCCAAGTCTCTGTCTCATTCTGGAGATGTCCATCACCTCCTCCTCCCTTGCCCCATCAGTTGCATACTTCTATTCATACTAATGACCATCTAGCCATCTCTCCTGTCCTTCCACACACCTGATCCTGAACCCTATTCCTCTCCCCATCCCCACTCTTTCTCTGTTCCCTTCTTCCATTTGCCTCTTATGACTATTTTTATTTCCCCTTCTACCTTCCTTGCTTGGGCCTTCCTTCTTGTTTAGCTTCTTTGGGTCTGTGGAAGGTAGCATTGTACTTGTATTTTATGGATAATATACACTTATAATTGAGTACATGCCATACATTTCCATTGGGGACGGGATTACCGCACTCAGGATGAATTTCTCAATTCCTATCCATTTGCCTGCAAAATTCATGATGTCTTGGTTTTTAATAGCTGCCTAGTATTCTGTTGAGTAGATGTATCACATTTTCTGTATCTATTCTTCAGTTGAGGGACATCTAGGTTATTTCCAGTTTCTGGCTAATACAAATAAAGCTGCTATGAACATAGTTGAACAAGTGCCTTTGTGGGATGTTGGGGCATCTTTTGAGTATATGCCCACTAGTGGTATAGCTGGGTCTTAGGCTAGTACTTTATACTTTCTGAGAAACTGCCAAATTGATTTCCAAAGTGGTTGTACAAGTTTGCACTCCCACCAGCAATGAACAACTGTTCTCCCTTGCTTCACGTCCTCGCCAGCATGTGCTATCACTTGAATTTTTGATCTTAGATATTCTGACAGGTGTAAGATGGAATGTCAGAAAGCTGCTTCGATTTGCATTTCCCTGATGACTAAGTACTTTGAACATTTCTTTAAGTGCTTCTTGGTCATTTGAGATTCCTCTGTTAAGAATTCTGTTTAGCTCTGTATCCCATGTTTAATATTGGCTTATTTGGGTTGTTGCCGTCTAACTTCTTGTGTTCCTTATAAATGTTGGATATTAGCCCTGTCAGATGGAGGCTAGTGAGGATTCTTCCCCAGTATGTGGGCTGCCAATTTATCATGTTGACAGTGTCATACGTTGTTTCCCTAGTAGATATTTGATTTGAACTGTATTTCAGTTATACAGGATCCCCATCTGAAAAGCTCTGAAATTAATTATCAGTAAAAAAAAAAAAAACCCTTAAAACCTACTATATAACATTGTAATAAAGTATTTTAGTCAGATATTGGTAAAATCTTTGTTAAGAAATGTCTGTTAACAGAGAAATTGATGTGAGCTTGGACTTATAATACATGATTTAATTTCTACATTATTTCAATTAAACATTAAAATTTCGAATGATCATTGTATTTTTATATCAACTTAATTTATAAAATATCTTCTTAAATTTTATGGGTTTTGTGGTTCTTCAAAGTTCTTTACTTCATATTTGATTTTTCCTTCATTTTCAATATCATCTGCCGTTGTTTATATTTTTCAATATGCCAATCTTTAGAAACTAGCCTAAAATAAAATTATTTGATCATAAGCATGAGTTAGTAGAGAAGATGTAGTTGACTGTACATTGACATTTTTCCTGCTGAAAAATAATATATCATTTCCTATGGGTAATAATCTGATTATTAAAGGTATTATGCTGATGAGATATAACTTATTCTGTCACTTAATATTGTATCAAAGAATTAAGTAATATATTAAATATTAATATATTTTACTAGACAGGTTGCAAATAAAAAATATCAGCACATGAGTTATTTTACATTGAAATAACATTTAAAAGCTCTTTAATTTTAAATGAAATAATTTATAAGTATTCTTCACAATTCTGATTTTCATATATTTGAAAAATTCAATCTTGTGACTCTTATTAAGACAAATATTAACCTATGAGTTTTAAAACGTACTTAATTACATAGGACATCTTACCTTTGTGTGCATTTATTTTAGGAGACTAATGGAATATTAGTTTATCAGTTCTGAACTATCTTTTAAAATCTAGATTCATTTTATTTAAAATCTTAAAAAGTTAATCAAATTAATCTAGTTAGATACATTATGTTGACAGAATGACTTGCGTTCACAGAAAGATTTGGTGCTGAATCCCTCCTACCTATGTGGGGTCTGTGAGAAGTATACTTAGATCATTAGACTCTGGAATCCCATGATGGGTTTACTACCATGATGAAATGAGGAATATGGCTGCTTCTTTCCTGCCCACAGAAATAAAACAGGTATCTGCAGGCAGGAGTGGAGCTCCAGCCAGGATCTTAGCATGATCTGACACTTCTTGACTTCCTGGTCATAAGACAAGGAACATTAAGTATCTACAGTAAGCCATAAACTGTTGGAGTTGCTATAGCAATCCTATTTAAGATATTTTCCTTTTGAATGCATTATCACCTGTAAGTAATATATCCTTTTGCTTGGCTTTTATATTTAACAATATTTTAATTTAGGAGATTGTAGGAGGGCTTCATGACTTTAAATTAAAAGGGGTTGTTTTGCACTCTGATTCCCTTCCTAATGCCCATTATAGGAATCATAATTCAGATATAACAAGTTACTGAGTCCCAAAACCTGAAGAGGCTGTAGGTCTAAAGAATGCTACAAAACATACTATTTTTATATTTTTTTTCCAAAATATAATGATATACACTTATATTTGTGGTTAGAGACTAATTTAGTATACAAATTAATTCCTCTAAATATTACAGCAAATTAAAAAATATTTTCTCTCTCTACTCATGATATATAACTGATAACATAAAATATTATTTCATTTTTAAACATAACCACTCAGTGCACCAAATTTTTCCAGCCTATATTATCTTTGGATTGATAAAGAGAAGGAAACATAATGAATTGGCTGTAATAAATACTTCCAAATATTTAAGAATGTAGTATTTATGAAAATCTGATTTTGAAAATTTAAGGTAAAGGAAATTCTGGCAATGAGATCATCAGAAATGTTCACAGTTATTGAGCTATATGATTAATAATTAATCAGAAAGAAAATACTATTTAACTGTATACAACCAACTCACTTTACATGAGACAAAATTTAAAAAAAAAAAAAAAATGTTCCCTTTTCTGTAGCCAGAGGGAATAGACTTAAAATGCTGACATTTTCTTTGAAATATTTTTCTTTTATATAATTTCAATTGTGACAGTTAAAATATCCAAACATATTCCAAATAGCTACATCAGCTCATACATCTTGATATGAATTATATAGTTACACAGAGTACTAATTTTCTAGGAATTAGTTATTTAATATCAATTGATAATATCGGTTATTTCAAATAAACTATTAATAATTAAAGAGATGCTATTATAGAGCAATACATATGATAGCTGAGGAATAATCATAATGCACAATTCTACTGTGAGTATATAGAATTTGAGGCCATGAATTAATTTTGATAATTCTACCAGGAGCACAAAACTGTAGCATCTCATCCTAATTTCCACTCCTGTTCTCCAGTCTCCTTAGGTAATTAGTCCTATGGAAGATGATTTTATAGAAGAGTCAAGAGATTCATTTCTGTGGGGGAGTGTTGGTAGTCTCAGAAATCATAAAATGAATCTCAAGTAAGCTTAGTAACAAATTCTCTTAAAAATCATTGAGGATAAGAACAATAATCTCTTACCCTGGCATGAAGCCATGTTGGAAGGACCAATTTTGACTTTCTACTCTTGTATGAGAAAATATTGCTTTTTATATACTCATAGAAACACTGTCAGCATCCTGCTGCATAATACTTTTTTTTATATAGAAATCACTTTCCTGTGTGATTGCATTGTTAATGATTTGAAACAGGGAGCTCTGCCCCATGAAGAAGATTGTAAATTAATGAACCTGATGCAAACAATTTAGTTCCCAAAGTTGATGCTTTAAATTATAGCCCCTGGGTAAGTGAAGTTAAATATTTTGCAATAGCAAACTTGACCCAAATGCAATCTTGGCAATTTGTGAGAAAAGAAGCAATCTTGTCTCCGCCACATTTCCTTCCACGATGACAGAACTGATTTGATAAAAATAAAATCTAATTTTGCCCCAGATTTAAAGTTTCCTGGTCCCACGAGTGAGTCCCAAAACCCTGATGAAGTTACTTGTCTTTCTTTGTGCGGAGAATAAAAAGGACAGCACTAAACTTCCTCACAGGAGACTTAATATGCTCAAAGTATGGAAATACCTTGTACTCTTCCACTGTCTTATATACTATGATGGTTTTAAAATGAATTCAGTTCTGAGAAAATAATATTAATACATTTTTGGTTAATTCCTAATGTTACTTGAAAGACTATAAAACTGAACAGCCTTAAGGGTGTACCTTTAGCCATCTTTATTCTGTTTTATTTTTCTGCTTTATAAAAAACCATCATTTTCTTTTGCTATCTTTGAATACAAATTATAGTCATCATTGCCATAGAGAGTGACATTAAACATCCCACAGTGATTTCTGGCACCACTTTCCATCCTTTCTCAGCAACTCTATACTACTCTTAATATATAGCCTTCCCCTCCGAGGCCATCTCAACTACTATTGCAGCTTCCTGAGATGGGATTCTATCTGGCTCCTTCACACACACTCAATTAAAAAAAACTATAAATTATAGTTGAAGAATTAATGTCACCACTTTCTATCCCAATGTCTCAAACACATTAAACACTCTTCTTCTACTTTCTTGGTACAGCATTGATTACAACTTACAGAGTTTATATCTCAATACTCCTTGGCTGTACTTAGCACATTGCATTATAATTCTTTACTGTGCTTGGCTCACATGCACAGTGAGATTTTCTGTTTGTTGGAGCTGTGCCTAATTCATTGTTGCACTTATACTTCCTAGAATATGATATATTCAATAGTCATTTAATTACAATTTCATGCGTGGATTGCTGAATGAATGAAGGACTCATTGTAGCTTCCATAAGAGCTGACAAAATCACACGAACACAGCCTATTTGCTAATTGTATAAAGATGAGATTTAAATGTTTGCTCTATCAGAGCAGTTTCAACTCAGGCTCTCTGCCTCATAATCACTTGTGGAGGTTTAGAAACACTATCTGGTCTTCAGCATCTGTCTGATCTGTTTTGGAGTAGTCTCAAGTGATTATACATTTTTTTCCTTTCTTATCTTTAATTTTACTCAAAATAACATGTACAATTTCAGAAAAATGATGATCAATAAAATTCATAGTATAATTAGGTCCATATTAGGAACTTGGAATGGAACATAAAAATAAAAATATGGATATATGTGCTTAATTTTCTTTCTCTCTTTTTCCTTTTTTTTCTTTTTTCTTTTTGGTTTTATATTAGACAGGGTTTCTCTGTATAGCCCTGGCTATCTTGGAACTCACTCTGTAGACAAGGCTGGCCTCGAACTAAGAAATCTACCTGCCTCTGCCTCCCAAGTGCTGTTATTAAAGGAGTGCGCCACCACTGCCCAGTTTGTGCTTAATTTTCTAACACCAAAGTGATAACATCCCTTACTGTATTGCATGTAATTTTATTCCAATTTAACTATATCTTGAAAACATAATCTCAGAGAGTATTTGGGATATTTGCCAAGACTTAGGACATTATTAACTAACTGTTCCTTATGGCTTTGCATGTAATTTTATTGCAGTGTGATTGTATTTATTGAGCTTAGTTTTAGAAGTATTTAGGACAATTGCCAAGAATGATGGCATTATTAACTTTCACTCTGACCACAAAAACTGTCTCCCAGGGGACCAAAAGACTAGCATAGATGACAGGATCGCATTTATTCTCGATCCACAATGAATTCTGTGTTGATGTTTTTGTAGTAGTTTCTTCCCTGTGATTTAGTGAAGTTGTGATGTTTTCAGTTCACTTGAATAGGGAGTTTGGCTGTGATTTGATTAATCGTGTGACAGTTTGTGCTTTCACTATCCTAGAGGGACAGTAAAATAAGATTTAGTTGTGAAGATATGTATAGCATAGAATTTCATAAAGTCTTATCTCATAAAATGCCTGAATTACTTTCCAAGTGGTAAGAAAGTAAAAAAAAAAAAAAAGAAATTTATGACAAAAATAATAAAAAAGAGCCTGTTATTGAAGGCCTGTTTGCTGTTCGAACACAGAAACAGCCACATGAATGTGGAAACAATCTCCATGAAACTGCCCATTGGAAGTCACAGTTACTTCTCCTAGTTGATTTGTTGGATGGCCTTCAAATGGAAATGACATTCTTAGCATCACAGCATCATTGTCAGTGATGTTACCGACTCAGATGTCCCAGTGCCAAGTCATTACACATATTGATAGGACAGTTCTTTGAACAGGTTATTCTAGGCATAAAAATGTTATGACTTTCATTCATATATATATGGTTATATATATCATATGGGTATAATCAAATGTACAACATTTATCTAAAAGCCAAGCCTCATTGATTTGTATAACTATTGTTAAGGAATATGAATAATAGGACAATGGATGTCAATCAGCACGTGAGAAAGAGACACTCCAAACCAACCAACATTCACAAATTAACTGAAACCTTTTCATGAACAATGAGATCATAATAGATTTTTAAAAACATATAGTGACTCAACTTAGATTTGTGGCCGCAACATTTCTTTACATTTAAAAAATATGTTTTATGAAGGATGCTATGAAAATATTTCCTTTGTTAACCAGTGAGCAGTTCACCTGAGAGTGTTTTGGAAATATATATACTTAGGAAGATATGACAGATATGTTACAGAAGTCAGGGGTGCAGGGGTCAGTAGGTCTTTTGCACTGAAAAGTATATATCAAACATATACAGCTGAATGAGCTGTGCTATTTTAGGAGGAAGCAGGGCTCCTGGAACTCACACTGCTAGTGCAAGAATCTAACTGTAGATCAGACTCAGGGATCTGCATGAGACCCTGTGGGCAATACTGGGTATCACTCTCAGGCATCTGTATGAGGCCCTGTGGACAATATTGTGGATCTGATTCAGGGATCTGCATGAGGCCCTGTGGGCAATACTGTGTATCACTCTCAGGCATCTGTATGAGGCCCTGTGGACAATATTGTGGATCTGATTCAGGGATCTACATGAGACCCTGTGGAGAAAATCTGTAACAGGAAGCAGAATCTGGAAAAACAGTCCCCTGCTGCTTGGTTAAGTTGTGAAAGGGAGTCTACAAAGTGTCAGGCCTAGGAAAACTATAAATCTTGTTTGGTCTTAAAGTGCTATTTAACATAACTTCATTATATTTGCATAATGGTTTCTTGAAATTTAAAAAGAACACTCTTAGGAAGGCAGCTGAGCTTAATTACCATTTTTCTTATAAAGGTTATCTAAAATTCTCACTCTTCTAGTTTTAATAGGAAAAAAAGCAGTCAAGCACAAACTGCATGGCATACCATGCAGCATTTTAAAATCTGATATAACAGAAAGTCACAAAAGGATGTTAAAGTCTATTTGGGTAAGATAAGGAAAACAGAAGAAAGAGAACTCAAGTTTGGAGTTGTTCCTTTTTCTAGAGTGATTGTTTTAGTTACTGTCCCACAGGTTTGACAAAAACATCTAAAGAAAAGAATGGTTTATTTCAGCTTATACTTACATGGCTAGAGCTACATCAGTGAAGCATGGTGGCAATTTGGGTTAGCTAGTCTCATGGAGTCAGCAGCCAGGAAGCAGAGTGCTGTGAATGCAAGTCCTCAGCTCACACTTGCTCACTTGACTCAGAAAATCCCAGTTCTTGTTCACATGAATAGTGGGTCTCCCCAAGTTTACTAACCTACTAGACCGCTACTCATAATTATGTTCCAATCCTAGCCAGCCTGATATAGAGAGCACTTCACATTAAACCAAAGGTTAGTCATTCTAAATCCTGCTAGTTGACAATATTAACTATTACAGTGACTGAACTTAAATTACTTTACTATGGTTAACAATGGACACTATAATTTAACAGTATTCTTATTTTCTAGGTTCTAGTTTTCTTTGTCAGAGATATGGCCTTTTCTTCACTCAGAATGTCATTAAAATCAAGGTGTTTGAAAGGGTATGGTTAGTTTTATAGATTTTGTGACCTTTTATGACCTCATTCACTACCATGCTGTATTATGAAAGAGCTGTGTGTTTCATTGGTAACTAGTGTTCATGTGTCTCTCTCTGCTCCTAAAGACTTGTTGTTCTAAAGATTTCACACGTGGTCTATTCCATTCTTAATGTCACAAAAGATGCGTAAAATCTCTCTCATGTTTGAATGTCCCACACTCTTTCCTGAGTCCATCAGATTAAAACACTGTCTATGCATTTTAAAGTGCTCAAGTGGGCTAAGTCTGTCCTGATAAACATATTTTAAAGCCAAATATTCATTTTCACCATATTTTGGTCCAACATATATTGCATATACGTTGGTAAACCCATAAATCAAAGGGCTCCTGCCTAGTATGGTTGTAGTGTGTATAATGTTGTGACACCTGTGTCATTAATATTTATAGTGATGCTGCCACAAATAAACATCATATGAAAGTATAGCACTGTGAGTCATGGAGGGATGCACCTATAATACCAGCATTCAGAGAATTCAGCAGGCTGAGGTAGAAGCATTGTTCCTTCAAGTCCTGCCTTTATTACCTAGAAAGACCTTGGGTAAGAAACTGAATATGGGGCTTTAGTTAAATTGGAGAGCTCTTGATGAGATGTGCAAAATCCTAGGTTTGATTCCTTGAGCTAGACTAAAGAACAGCACACACCACTTTAATGAACAAAGATAGAAAATCATCTGATGGTTTCATATCACAGTGATTTGGAAAAGTCTTCTCTAAGATCCCATTAGGTAAGAGACTGGCCATACCATGGAACAACTGGGAAATCACTGGGCTATGAGGAGGTGTGACCTGGTTGGAAGTCTTCTGGTCTTCTGAGAGTATACCATTAAAGGAGATATTGGAACCCCTGTGTCTCATATTCTCTCTTTGTTTCTCATCCACAGTGAGCTCAAGTTTGTTCTTTCATTTCTGCCCACCATTCTGTACAAACTTAGTATAAACCAAGGGGGATTAGACCATGAGACCATTGCTTAAAACCTCTATAAATAAAAGTCAAAGAAAACTTTTTCTCTTATAAGTTGTTTGTCTCAGATGTTGTATCACAGTAGCCTAAAATGAATGTTTGCATTATACTATTATCTCTATCCTTATGGTAGTGATGAATGAAGTTTATAATAACAGTTTATTATGTTACAGAAGCAAGTACCTTGATAGACCTTCTGTTTACACTATCTGAGGTGTGTAATATGTTATCCCATTTTTGTTTAAGTAAGTTTTTTGGTATTTGTACAAAGATAAAACTCACTAAAACAGATTTCCCAAAATGTATACCTAGCATTTCAAACATGTGCTTACTTATCAGTGCACCTTTGAATGGTTCAGAAATGAGAATATACAATTTTATATTTTCAGTAGTAAGTGTAGGGTCTCTGCTTAAGTTATGAATTGGCTAAAAATAGTTTAAGATGAAGTCATAGTAGATAGTCACTTTTTTGTTAATGTAGCCAAACACTTGAGAAAAGCATCTTATAAATTTAAAAGTGACATTTTCTTTCACTTTTGTATGTTCCAGACATGATCAGTTGTTTCTATGATTTTGAATTTGTGGCAAGGCAGTATATCCTTAAGGGAAATTACAGAGGACTACAACTCATCACTTATGGTCAGAAAAACAACTTCAACATGCTCTAAATGACCTAGGGACATCTAATTCAGTTTTCCTTCCTATATCCCCTATCAACTCTCAATGTCACCCTGGGGACAAATATGTGGATCTTAGATATTTAACATTCAAATCAGCAAATCACAACTCAGTGGCTTGCGTTGATCAATGACTAGAAATTTTAGGTCCTAAGTGATAAAAGCAAAGCATCCATATGAACATTAGATATTTCCCCTTTCTCTAGAAGAGAACATGGAAAAACCACATCAGGGTCTCTGTCTGATGATATGAAGCCTATGGACATCCTACCTCCTACTCTTGCATTTCTAGAATCCATAATTGAAAACACACACTGCAAGCTTCAAATGAAAAACTTCTCACTGTATTTATTTTTTATTAACAGTAAGTTTACAACATAAGATAATTGTCAGGGGTTAAAAAAAGAAATTCAGTTGTCTGTGAGTATAAGAAATTGAAATAATATATTTGTATATTAACTTAGAACATTGTTGAATATTTTAAAAACTTTCAAATATTCCTACTAGCAATTGATGCTTTAATATGGTAATAAAAACATAAAAGTAAGATGGAATCTAGAGAGGTACTTTTCTAGTTCATATTTCTTCCTCGTGGATTTTGATGAAATTGCTAGATTTTTGAAAGTTGGCAAAGTTCCCAACAGTTGAGTAATTGAAATGATCCATATATTGTATAATTATTTCCTACAATAATTTTCTGTCACTTGAATTCACTAAACCTTCTCCAGAGATATGCACTAACCTGAAAAATTTTCAAATTGTTGTCATATCTTTGTATAGATCTATCTTTGCTAACTGGTGGAACAGTAGGTTCTGAAATCTCCAATTATCATATAAAAATTGAAGTTCATTGTAATGTCTCCTGAGATGTGTAGTAGCTTGGCAGGTTGTCGATGTCCTACATATTGACAAATTCACTGAGGACAGCTCTTCTCTCATTTTAACCATTTGCTTTTTGGCTAGGTATCTATAACCTGCAATTATTGGTTTACATAGATCTATGCTCATTCAAATCAAAATGATAAGGTTGGATCTATATTTCAAATCTATTTTTTTTTAAAATCAACCTTTATTAATTTTTTTCTACTTTTAATAAAAATTCTGCTTTTCATCAAAAGATGAATTTGTGGAATTAAATAACTTATGTAAATTACATTGCATGTTATTTTTAATTAATTGAACATTGATTTGAGATACATTTAATGAAAAGAATAAAGCCACAACACATCGAAAATGAAGATGAAACCATTGCTGTCCCCATTTTATTATCTGTCTGGCTGTCTGACTATCTATCTATCTATCTATCTATCTATCTATCTATCTATGTCATTAATATATTTATCTATTTATAATTTATCTATCGATAGAGAGAGTGACATTTTAAATTACATAGAAAACAGCAGCATATATAATTATATTGAGTAGAAGATTTATGAGAAAATATTGATTTTTCTGAGAGTTCTTATGAGTTATAATCTGTAATTACCTTCTTTGTGTTTAGCACCTATTTTGAACATGGTCCAAGAGCATGGAGTTCCATGATCCACAGAACCTTGATAATGGAATATATATAATTAACTTAGGTGTTTATTAATCTAACTCTGAATAGAAAGACATAATAATATATACTTTTCAAACAGAAAATTGTATGGTATCTATATTTTTAACAGAACAAAAGTTTTCATAGGCTGCCTATATTGTTCATTAATTTATTAAAATATGTAAGCAACCCTTATAGTGTCAACAGTGTAAGCAGATGCACGCTGAGTGTTTGAAGTGGTGCTGAGGAAACACTACAGTGCTTCCTGTTGATTGAAGCATGAGCAGACAAGAGAAGTACAATGAAACAAAATTTTCAGGAGGACTACAAGAAGAAGATGGATAGTCTATTTTGCTTCAAGGAAAGTATAAAAACAACTTTGAGTAGTTAAAATGGATAGATTTGTTTTCCTACTGTTCAGAGAGACACCTGTCTCTCAAAACTAAAGAGATAAATCATGCTTCAATAACCTATCAAACAATATTTGAAACTGTATTTAAAACTATCCACTTGCTCCAAAGTATGACTTCATAGTGTATACATTTTAAGTGGCTATTCCTTGTCATGAAAATAAAAAAAAATGAATAAAAGCTGCAATCTATTTATGTGTATGTATGTACAATCTATATGCGCAATGTGTTTATACACTCAAGTTTTTTAGACTATAAGGAAATTAACATCAAATTGAAGGGCTGGTGTAGGGTTGGTTGTCCTGTGTCTGATCCAACACAAGGTTCTGCTGCTCAGGGAGCAGGGACTTGGATTTTGACCACACTTACAACATGCTGTTGCCAGGTAGGTGTTGGGCTATAGGGAAGCTCCAGGACACCACTCCAGGTTTCTGGAAGCACAGTCTGAGGTATGGGATAGCCAGAGCTGGTTTGGGGGTTCCTGGGCCTTCAAGGAGTTCTGGGCCTTCTTGTTCTCAGGCTTTTGGACACCCGAGCATTGCTGGGAGCCTCAGAACAGCTGAGAATGGAGTGGAGGGTTTGTGGACTAGATCTAATTTGGGGCCAGGGGAGGAAAGGGGGCAGCTCCAACTGGTCCCATGGATAGAGTCTTTGACTTGTCAGACAGCAGTCTTAGGCTTAGCTTGGTGATCGTGCCCGGGAGCACAGAAAGGCCTTTTGCAGAGGCCTTTAAATGGTGGCTCTGTAGGCAAAGGCCTTCTCTGTGGCTCCCCATAGTGGATCCTAATGAAAAGACGTAGTCCATGGTTTTAAGGCATTTATCGTCGTGGTGGAAAATGGATGTGTAAAACCTTATCCCCCTTCTCAGAGTGGGCCTGAGGTTAAATACCTTTTGCAGGGAAGAATGTCTAGGAAGGAAAGCTTATTGGCTAAGCCCTCCAAGCCTTTAGGTACCTCATTTAAATGGAGATCTGTTTTGAGTCTATAAGACCACAGGTCACATCCTCTACACATGGAAGGGATTGGGGCATTGCTCTTACATGACTGATGGCCACAAATCTATGGGTTGCTGTGGTTAGTGACAGGGGCCTGGTACCCGGGAACAGGCGAAACTCCTACCATCCCTTCAGGGTCCCCAGGGTTTCTAGCCTTAGCTCAACCAGGAACCAGGTTGCCTTTCACCGTCCCACAGGCTGGAGACGTGGCTCAATAGTTACAAAAACGTTTTACTCTTGCTGAAGACTGAGGTTCAGTTCAAGCATTCCTACAGCATCTCACAACTGTCTGGAATACAACCCACAGAGATCCAACACTCTCTTCTGGCCTAGGTGGACAGTGCATTTGTATAGTATACTTACATACATTCTGGCCAACCTCTCATATTTCTAAAGTTAAGTGTTTAATTTATTTTAAGAAAGCAAGTGATTTAAATTACAGGTAGGAAAAAAACCAGACGGACCCTAACATGCAAAGGTAAGGCAAGACCACCCAAAATATTTACATGTGATGACTCTGTTTGGCTGTAAGAATGGATTACATTACTAAGATTAGATTCTTTCAATAAGGTTGCACTGCCTGCCAATTCATTCCCACAGATTTCACTAAAGGCAATGCAGCAATGAGAAAAAAAAGTATGAAATTAAAGGGTTAATGTGTGTGCTATGGGACAGGATAGTTATGGTTTGCATATACTCTCATACTGAAAATTAATCCCTGTGGTAAAAGGAAATCATATTGGTATATTTAATATAGAAATTAGTGTAGAAGTCCTCTCCCCCCCTCAAAAAAATCCTGCCAGATAATCCTGGTATATAACTACTTATATATATACAAAGAAATCTAAGTCATGGTACCAAAGAAATACTTGCATATTCATTGCATACTTGCATATTATTGTTGAATTCTTCATTTGATAGAAATAACCAATATGTCCTCCAACAGTTGAATGAATAATGAACAATGGAAATTTTCTGCACTCTAAAGTAAAAAGAGGTCATGCCATATTGAGAAATACGTATACAACACGAAATAAGAGTATTAGTCAAAACATCCAGATTCAGAGACACAAGCAATAGGTGTTTTCTCTCATAAGTAAAATGTAAATTATATACCTATATCTACAGCCATAATTATATCTATGTATGAGACACAAGTCAGAAGAAGTAGTACTGGTGGGAGAAGACAGGGAGACAATTGAAAGGATGGAAAAGGAATGAAAGAAGTAGGGTTGGTGAGGGGTGCATATGAACAAGGTTCTATGTATGTGCATGCAAGTACCATTTCACATTGTCTTTCATACCAACAGCATATAAAAATCATAGAAGTTAAAAAAAAAATGAGGTGATGATATTGGAATATTTGAAGGAATCTAGTTCATGAGCTATCTAATACCAAATAGTCAAGCCTGAAAACAAATATATGAGTGATATTACACAGGCTGAATAGATTATATTTAGGAATATTTAAATTTATTTATGTACTCAATCATAATTAATGAAAAAAGAGTTCATAAATTTCAATGAATATAAGCAGAGATATTTGTGAAGGTTTAGATAGAGGAAAGTCAAAGAAGAAATGATATGATTATATTAAAAACTTCAACAATAAAACAAACAAATGCCTACCAGCTCTCAGGGCTGCTGACATATAATGTGGGTCAAGTGTTCAGATTGATGCAGAAAAAAACTTATAGAATGGTTCCATTCAAGTCTGCTTTGTGCTACCGTGAATAGTTGTCTTGGATAATATCTTCAGTGTTTCAGAAGTCTATGTCCCTTGTTTAGTTTTGTTACTTTGGCCCCATGGTAACAGGATCATGGAGCATGGCCCCACAGTAGCAAGGACATGGGGCAGAATGTATGAAATGGTTCCATGTAAGCAATGACAGAGAGGAAGGAGTTATGGAGTTATGGTTTCCCTTTATTGATCTGTGCCCAATAATTCAATTCCTCCTCAAAATTTCCACCATTCATTCTTACAATAAAAGAAAGGTCAAGCCATCAGTACATGGACCTTTGAGAAACAAAGTTTCATATGGTAATATCTAGCTGGCAGGGAACCATATGCCTCTACTCTGAAGATGGGCTGGAGGATCATTTTACCATTTATTTTCAGAAGATCCTGGTCCCTTTATAACAAGACCAGGTGTCATAAAAGAAAACATGACAAAACACTTATTCTTTAACTTATTATTCCTGTATCAAAACAATAAATACCAATATGGAACCAACATTGCCATAAAGCATCAAGGAGGGAGTTATAGCTAATCTTAATTGTAGTTCCAAGTGTGCTCACATTCAAACTAGTTCATGCATGATAAAGGGATTACCATTTAATCCTGTTTTGTGGGTTTAATAGTATAAATGCCAGGTCCTGCTTCATGTATGTCTAATGTAAAGGATAAATAAAATATACAATGTACATGGTGAGTGAGAAATGTAACTGAAGTCATAGAGCAAAGTAACAAGTAGGAATTATGAATAGCCAAAATAGATGTCTTAGGTGTTTGGCATAGCAGGTAACTTCCAATAATATGCATCAAGTGATCATTTTCTAATAAATTCATTAATTTATGCATGCATATTCTAGAAAAATAAATATGGACAGCATATATAAAGCATGAGGAATATTAACTGGAAAATAGAACAGTCTTTTCCAAAACAACAAAATAAACATAAAAAAGCATAGAAATAATGTTATTGAAATCCTATCTGATTTTATGCTATCAGAAGGAAATGATGTGTCCTGGTAGAGTGTGGTGGTTCCTTTGTAAGGACTCTCTAATAGTCACTGTGTTTGGACACTGGTCAGTATTTCTCTATATAATATTGCATAGATTACATTAATCCATAACAGTTTACCTATATTCAGATAAAAACATTCCATATTTGTAGAACTATTACTGAAAAAGAAGTGCATTTCAGAAAGCTGGAAATTCAGACCAATCCATTTTCAATTACTAATCATACACCTCATACTTTCAATAAACTCACTTTAGAATAATTTTTTACATCAACCACCTTCTACCTTAACCAATTTATGTGCTTATTATTCTGCTTAAAGCACACATTCTTAGCTTGCCCTTCTGTGCTTATTTAATGACAGCAATAACATAGCTAGGACTTGTGATTTCTCTTTGCAGTTTGAGAATGATTTCACCTCATTTTCTCACTTAAGCCTCATTACAACCCTATGAGATAGGAATTTCTAATCTCCATTTAATAGATATAAATATGGTCCTAAGTAACACTTGACAAGATCATGCTGATACTGAATTGTTGAAGCTGATGTGAAAACTAAATCTTTATCCTTCAGTGAAGCATTTAACCATTGAAAATATTTCAATAGTGTTAGAATTACATATTTATTTGAATTAAATGTATAATTTTGTCTACTTCAATATTCAATTGTAAAATTTGCTTCTGTTCTCTGACCTAACGATCTCTCAATGACATTACAACATTCCTAATTATTTAGAGAAGTCATTGTAACGTTTATTCTCCAGCTCTGATGAGCATGTCTTTAACCCAGGAGGTTATAAAGGAAGGTGAGATCTAAGGATATCCCTAGCATTATTAATGCTATTATTCCATTTATTTTAATGAAAACTTTCAGATACTATGAAAGGGGCAGACAAAATCTGTTTTTACGCAATACTCGTTACTTTTATAACACCAATCTTAAATCAATTAAAATTAGGATAGCAAAATTAGTATAAGTGAAAATATACTCTATTTCTAGTTCTAAATGGTGTAATTTCATACCAACTCTCAAGGAAGTCTGTTAGGGTGTCATTTTATTGAGATGCTTTAATTCTCTATATCCTCACAATGCCTAATTGCACCAAGAAAAAGGCCTCACAAACAACTGTTTCCTTAGTAAAGGCTCCAGGAGGTAGAGCCATGTTAATTTAATAACATACTGGTTAGTCTGTGCTTCAGTTATTCAAAGTAAAAGTCTGCTGTAGTGCAGAAAAATAATCTATTCTATAGCAACTTGCCTGATTGTTTATTCTTGTAGTTCCATGACCTCTGTTCCTTCGTTCCTTCCTTTCTCCCATTCTCCTGCCTTTGAAGCTGGAATTGCAAGCCTGCACCATTTAGGTATGTCTCTTTTAAATATTATTCACACTATTTCTTGGTTTACATTAAGATACCACAGAGAGAATATAACTTGATTGATAGATAGATAGATAGACAGATAGATAGATAGATAGATAGATAGATAGATAGATAGATAGAGGATGATGGATGGACGCATGGATAAATTGATAGACAGACAGACAGACAGACAGACAGACAGACAGACAGATAAAGCATTTATTCACCATAGGAGGGCTACAATCTTTCTGTCACTAGTCATTGCTATGCTTCAATCATGAACTCAGTACATTCAGCTCATTTTACAAAACGGTTTTCACTTAATCACCCCTTTCAGAAATCGACACGTATACAATCAGACACTTCAATTTCATTTTCTTCTACTTTTGTTTTACTCCGTTGTTTACCAACCTCAGCATCTATGTCAAATGGTGATCTCCAATCCCAATCCCTTTCTTGGCTGGTGGCCATTCTGTGAGTCCCTTTCTTTGAAAAGTTCCCTGCAAAAATCTGAAAATTACCCATTCCCTCCTTCCTTACCCACCTTTCTCTTCCACATTTATCCTCTCATTTCCTTCCCTTTTTATTTATTACATTCTCTCTAAATAAAAATATTTTTCCTTTCACCTTAGGACCAAAACACAAACAGAAAAATCTTATGAAAATGAAACAATCCTGTTCTTAATTGCAAGTGCATCAGAAAGCTCTGCTAGGAACAAGGACACCGGCATCAACACTTTAACATTTTACTAAGCTATGCAGTGACAAAGAAAATATTCAGAATAAAACTCCTTGAAGTTAATATCAAATACCACATGCCCCCTCAAAAACAATATATTGCAGGCAAGCAGAGAGGTGAGGTGAAGGCTTAAGGGTGATTCATCCCTGCAAATGAAGTCAAGCAGTAAGAAAATGTTAGCTTCACTTAGAGGGAAATATTCAAATCTGTTTTCAGCCAGAACATTTGTTTCAGTATTCTCCACAGCTAGTAATTAGCTGAAAGAATAAGGCAGAAGCTTCAGAGCAGAGAGATAAAAAGGGGCTTTGTAAGTTAGATGAGATGGATGAGTTCTCAGAGAGACTTTGGAATAAACAAATATATTAAAATTGCTTTTTTAAAACGGAGTAATGTTTAAGGTTTACCTGTATACAAAATTCATTTCATGTGAACAGAATTGTATGAGAACAGAAATCAGAGGACGGAGGACTTAAAGGGGCTATTAGGGATTAAAGGCAAGTACTAGAGGAAGATCTTGAGGATTCTGGGAATATAGCTACAAGCCTTTCAATGAAAACATATAGAGTTTTAGATCAGTGAGTCTCCCAAGCTCTTAGCATGGAGTGTACCAATATATTTGTATGTAGCATATTCAGTATTTATTCTAATGGAAGACTGAGAAACAGATTTTTATCATTTTGTAAGCAATACCTGTGCTTTTTTTCCCAAGACAGGGTTTCTCTGTGTAACTCTGGCTGTCCTGGAACTCACTCTGTAGACCAGGCTAGCCTCAAACTCAGAAATCCAGTTGTCTCTGCCTACCAAGTGCTGGGGTTAAAAGCGTGTGTCTCCACTGCCTGTGCTTTCATTATTAAAAAATTAACCTGAAATAGGAATCAAAGACAGAAACATAGGAAAAAATAGTACTGTGCAAAGGGATGGAAAATTATGAGAGATTGTTTTGAATTTGGGGTGGACAAAAGGTGCTTATTTTTCATGATCATATTTCATTTATCACCTAGTAAAAAATACCATCTGAAGAAAAACTGTAGGTGGAAATTCTGAGAAGATGGCAATGAGAATTTTGTTTTCTTCAAATTAAATGTACTCTTTTAGCTATTTTGGTGAACTGAAACCTTCATTATTTCAATTTCATTGTATTTACTGAAATACTCTAAGTATTTCTTTTCCCACCATAGGCTTTTACATTCCATCCATTTGTCTAGATGACTTTTTAAAGCATCAAATTGCATATATACATACATACGTGTATATGTATATGTATACAGACACTGTGTTGCTAAGTATTAGATATTGGATACATCCAATGCATAGCAACTCAGTAGCAATTACAGTTTAGTACAAATAGAAAGATAACGGGATTTCAAAAACCAGTCACAGGATAAGTAATATGGTCACTGAATGTTGGTCACAAGCAATTTCAAAATATACTCAGAGACCGACCTATCCTGGCTAGAATATCAAATTTAAAATTCAGTTAAAAATCACTTTATCACTCTAAATGTCAAAGGCCCAGATTGCATAGATGGAAAGATAATTAATTGTTATGCCTGAAAATATACCTAGTAAGATAATTGAAAATACTTTGTGTAGCTAGAGGAATGTGCAGAACTTGCTTAAGCAATCAAATACTAGGCCAAAAGTAATTAGAGCAATGTGTTAAACAGAATTCTAAGATTTCCCCAAAGATAGCATGTATTCTCTACTGCACAAGCCCTAGCTATGAAGAGGATATTTTTGTTCCCAGCAACCAGCTTATTAAATGGCACTACCTACTTCAGATAGACAGATTTTCCTGGGTGATCCCAATCTGAGCCTTTAAAGCCTTTCTAGAGAGGATAAAGACATAGAACTGGGGGCATTTCATTGAGTCTTCCTAAACAGACAATGGACAAGGTCATGTGAGAAAGAATTAAGAGAAGTGATATTAAAATGTATTACATATATGTAATTGAGCATTATTCAACCATAAGGAAGTATGTTTTGGCTTTGGGTCTGGTTCATTTCATTGTATGATGTTTATCAATTTGAAGTTCTTTGTAATAAAGTTTTAATTAAAAAATAAGCAAAATGTAATCATATTGTTGATGAGGTAAAAGAAGGAACTACAAATCACTGTATTTAGGGAAAGAATTCAGACTCAGAAAGGCAAAAAATATTAATATCAAGTCACTTTTACATGTGGAATATAAAAGGAGTGACAGAGATAAGAGGCAAAGAGAGATCACTCACAGAAAGAGAGACAGAGACAGACAGACAGACACACAGAGAGAATATTGAAATAGAACAGAGACTAATAGAAGAATCTATTAAGAGACAGAGGTGAGGGGAAGGGAAGATAATAAAGGGACAGATATAACCAAACATACTGTATTTTTCACAATCAAATACTTTAATTCCAGTGCTTATGATAACATACACTAAAGCGATAAGAAAACAACCTAAGGCCATGTATGGTAGATCAATGCTAGAGAAACTCCTCACATGGATAAGGTTTAGTACTATAGAGGAAAGAAAGAAAGAAGGCTGTAGGGCAGGAATTTCAGGAAGGAGAGAAGGGGGAGGAATGGAAGGAAGGAAAGTAGGGGCAGAAATGTCAGTAGTGAGAAAAGAGGAAGGAAAGAGGGAGGGAGAGAAGAGGCAGGCATGGAGGGAGGGAAGAAGGAATAAGTTGAGTCCTACAGTCACACAAACCATGATTTCTGAGAACACAAATATGATTTGTTAGAAAATTTTCCCAACTGAAATTTCCAGAAGAAAGCACAGCTTGTCCCTCCATTCCTTGACTTTGGAGTGGTGAGCTAGACTTCTGAGCTACAGAAGTGTGAGGTGATAAAGGGGTGTTATTTTAACGTGCTATATAGGTAGAGATAAAAATGGACAGAGAGTCAAAATAGCAGGTTCTCTTCTCTAAGTGTTAATTTAAATTTCTGCAGTGAATATTTTAGGATTTATGTGATAAGCATCCATTTCCCACCACTTCTCCATCGTTTTGGGGACACATAAATTTCCTTTGGGAAATATGCTTCCCTCACTGTTTATAGACTTTTGAACAGACATGTGATTGACCACACCTCAGCTTCCTGGATGAGGTGTAATGAGTATCTGCAGGGCTGATTTCCTCTGACGGGGTTATTCCAGTCCCTGCACAAAGCCTATGTGGATATCATTAAAGAAATTTCCAGAGGTTCTCCTAAATGTCCTTGGACACAAATGACTTCCTTTCAGCTGTATCAGGAGCAAACAGAAGAGGACCACTGCCTTGACGTACCTTATGACTGCTTTAAAAGAGGTAAAATATATCGGACAGAAACAACAACCCAAGAGATAAAACCAAGAGATAAGAAAAGAAATGGAGGGGTTGAGTGGCATTATTTGCACACTGATCAAGATGATTGATTCCTTCCTAGATAATTAGGTGAACCCATGATTCCCTTTAGCATTGACGTGCATTGATTTGCCTGTTTGCTCTTCACAAGGCAAGTCTCTCTCACAACAGTGCTCTTCACTGAAAGTATATCTTATTTCCAGAGACGAATGATTGTGAACAGTCGCATAAACTTTCATAATTCTTCTCTTCAAATGATATAGATGGCCTCTTCAGCCTCTGTAACCTTGTACCAGGTTCAAATCCTGAATGTCTCTTTCACTGTCCAATACCTCAGGAGAAAGCTGACACCCTCTGCTTCCTTTTCAATAAGAACATTTGAAATTGACTGTTTTCTGATGACTCAATGACAGACATTCCATCATCCATGTGTTTCCAAAGTGTGTCTGAGAATGAAAAATAGAACAATCTCTACAAATGATGAATTTCTCATTTATTTACATCATTGTAAATCCAGGCGGAAAATATGCTACTGAAATGCAAACAACTTTCAATATCTCAGTTATTATTATAAACCAGTGTCCCCCTTGGCAGCACTGAAAATAGTGTTTGTCTGAAAAGTTCAGAGCAGCCAAAGTGCACTGAGAGAGCTGCCTGTGGTTATCATGTTATCCCTACTGGGACTGAGGAAAATCTTCAAATAAACATTTCATGTTCTCTTTTATTACTTTATGGAGAAGTCTTCTTTTATTTAAAACATTTTTTTTGTTGTTGCTTTCCTTTTATCTGGTTCAGATCATGCAAAAGGGAATAGTGAAGTTCCTGTGCCTTCCTGCTACCTACTAATCCCAAGTCACACAAAGCAATAAACTTTAAATAAGTCAGGATATGCGTATTCAAGGGTAGATACACAAGAGAGTGGTAGGATATCCAATTGGCTGATTTATCATCCATGAGTGTAAGGCTGACTGGGATAAACAGCCTATGGATTACTGGCTTATCTATTGGATTTGTAGCCATATTAAACAGACAGGATTTTAATGTTTGCCAGGTACAACTGAACTGTAAACTATAGCCAAATGACAACTGCCCCTGGGCATGCAAGATGACTCAAGGAGTAAAATCATTTGATGGGCAACCCTGCTGACCTGAATTTTATTTATAGAACAAACACTGGAGGTTGGGCGAGATATCAGACTCCTTAAAGCTGTTTTACTTCCTATGTAGCCTTCGCTGGTTAGAACTACTTACATAGAACCAGCTGGCCTTGACTTCAGAGAGATTCACCTTCCTCCACCTTCCAGTGCTGATATTAAAGTGTGAACTGTTATTCCCATTTCCCAAAGTTGTTCCCAGAACTCCATGTGTGCTCTGTTGCATGTAAAGAACTACATTAACACAAACACATTCCATACTCAGAGAGAAAAACACACAATAATCAATAAAAAGCTTCCCAGCTTTTGAATGAAAAAGATAAACATAACACTGCATTGCTGTCTCCACTTTTGTGTGCACTTAAAAATGAAATAAAGGTAAACTTAAATCTATTAGAACGAAGCAAGATAAAGTCAACACAAGACATGATTTTTTTCTTTGCTTCTATAACAACTCAGTGTTGGTATTTTATGAAACACAGAAAGAAGGAATACCTGGAGTTAAAGTGAGAATGTAAATGCCCCACAAAATCAAATCAACAGTTGCTATGAACCTTGTTATTCTGGCAAGGGGTCTGAGCAATGCCTTGCACAGTGAAACTCATTTTTTAGGTGTAGGAATATTGTGGCCTAGGAGTTGGTTTTGAAAATGTAAATTGCCCCATGGATGCTGTTTCCTTCACAGCAATCATGTAACCTTGCCAGCAGTGATGGGCATCATAACACCTCCTCTCAGAATACACCTTTCTTGCCAAAAGAACTAGTCCAGACAGATTGTGTTTAAAAACATATTCCTTGACAAGAGTGTTCTCATTTCTCCAAATGCCTAAGAAATCCCAACTGAATTAAATATTGAATGCATGGTGTGTATTATAAATAATAGTGTACTATGTTTTACTGATGACTAAAGTTAGTAGTTTTATTAATCCATTGTCACCTGTTCTTGTGGTTTGAACACTGAACATATGGCTAATGCTGGTGTCTGTTCCCTGAGATTCAATGCACACTATTTAGCAGAAATCCAGGAAAAAGTATTGCCAAAGGCACAAAATCAAATTATCTTAATTATTTATATGCCCTATTGGTAATCCCAAAGCCTTGTAATATGGTTATCTTTTTCCCGGATTTGTTATGTTAATCCCTTTAATTAAACCTTAAAGCCACAATATGCTGGCATTTAAAAAGCTACTGACTGAATCAAAGCCAGAGATTGTACAGAGAACAGATGATACTGTCCCATAGGCCGATCTCAGTATCCTAACTTCAGCTTTGAGAGATCTGGGAGGGTTAAGGGGTTAGCAGGATCATTCCTTTGAGAATAAAATGCTTCTAAGGGGATTAAGAAATACTTTCTATTCAGAGACAAAAACAAGAAAAAAAGGTTGGTTTCACCTCTCTTTGTGACACTTGGATATTTTATCCATGACATCAGCTTGTTTTAGCTATAATAGATTATTTTCTATTTGCTCAACTCAAGTAGAGAGCTTAAGGAAGTATTCTCTATAAGAAGCAGCACACACACACACACACACACACACACACACACACACACATAAACACTGCTATTAAGTTAATGATTTCCCTCTAGAACATTCAAGTAGAATTTATGTCTAAATCCTAGTCATTAATGTGATGGCATGGAGAAAAACGGACACTTTGGGTGCAAGGTTTAGATTGTTCATGATGGTAGGTTCTCATACTGTGACTAGTGCTCTCATGAGAACACAGTGGATACATTCTCTGTTTTCCCAATTTTGTGTAACAGCTCAGTGAGGTGGTCAGATCATCCAGGGAGAGAGTATAATTGGCCAACACTTCAGCTTCTTACTCCATTTTTGTTGGTTTTGTTTCGACTTTATGATGTATATTCTGGAAAACTAAGATGCAAATACTTTTAATAAATTAAATGTGAAATAATTCTAAACGTACTTTACATGGGACAAAACTTTGAGATACAGCTTATATATACTGGAGTATTAAGAAATCTTAGACCATAAGAAAATGTAACAAGATATATTACAATTCGAATTTGTTTAAGAAAACACCAAGGAGATATGCTATAACAGTATCAAAATAATAAGTCAATATCATTAACAAGTTTCAGTACAAATCCCTCAAATGCATACAGGTAGTTAGCATTCAACTATAGTAAATCAGTATTAAAAAATCATGTATAGTTTGACTTTTTCTGAGTGCTACCAATTCACTCAGTTGCTTAATATTTCATATTCTGCTTAGCTATGTTAATCATTTTTAAATTGCAGAGAAGAGAAACTATGATCAAAGTTTCTTATGAGAGAAGGCATTTAATTTGGGCTTTACTTGCAGTTTCAGAGGAGATATCCATGACTATCATGACAGGGAACATGTCAGGAGGCAGGCTGGCATGGCACTGGAGTATTATCTGAGAATTTACATCTTTCCTGCAAGTTGGAGGCAGAGAGAGATGTAGAGAGAAGGACATGGAGAGAAATAAAGGGAGAAAGGGAAAGAGAGAGAGACAGAGACAGAGACAGAGAGAGAGAGACTATGCCTGGCATGGACTTTTGAAACCTCATTGAAGCCAATTCCAAGTGATACCAGTCCCCCACAAGGCCATACTTCCAAAACAATTCTACTAAATAAGGGTTGAGAATTCAAGTGGCTTATGGGACCACTCTCCTTGCAAGCACCTCACTAGCTTTCTTTGTTTCAATTCTATCTGTTCTTAAGATTCTTAAGGTCATTAGTAATTGCCATATAACTAAAATAGCACATGAATCCTCCTAAAGTCTAGTCAAACTTTTTCTTCCTTAAATACACTTAACATTTCATCACATAGTTCTTAAAATTTTCTGATAATCCTTTTTATTTTTCACTATCTTTAATACGTATTTCTGAGCTCCTCTCTCACATTGCCTTTCTAGTACAACAAAATCATACTACTATTTCCAAGTACAAGTATGGTTGACTATCTATATTCTTCACCAAAAGATTCAGGCTTAATTAAAATCTGGATAAGTTCTACATATTCATTTAAAAGAAGCAGCCATTAGTGCACAGCGCATGTCATGCTTTTTATTACACAATATTAAAGTGTAAAGTTTTAAACACAATAAAAAGTTAATACAAGCTTTATTTATTTAGATTTTGGGAAAAACAAAAGCCCTTTCACTCAAAGATCACTAGGTAAGACAGGAACATTAAATACATTGGGCCTTCTTCTCTATGGAGGAGACAAAAATTTTCCCTCACAGATGGCTGGTAATGGATTTTGTTGATGACCTGGTGACCTTTATTATAACTGTTGAGGCAGGCCTCACCCACCTTTTGCTGTAGAGACAGACATCACCCAAGGTCCTCAGAATTAATTTCCCAGATGCTTTCCTCCCTAGAATATTATTACCCTTCCTTAGGGGAGGTGTTACATGTACTTTATAGCCTGTTGATTTCTATGCTGTAACAGTTAGAGATAATGTTAGATTCTAAGGCTTTTAGTTATAGAACCCAACCTCATGGTCACATGTACTTTGTGAAGGAGTTTCTATGTAGTTACTTAAGCTTTAATTGAGAGCTCGAACTGGACTGATTGTTACCTGGAAACCTTTTCCCAAATTATACCATGTTTTAAATACAAAGATCCAGCAGGAATTGGACTAACCCAAATCTGATCCAGAATAACAAAGTTAATCAGAACTTGGTTTTTCATCTCTTCACACATTCTCTTCTCTGCTTGGATAGGTGCCTGGTTCTCCTTGTGTATTTGACAGATATCAGAATTGTATCTATTACAATATATCTATTAAAATGTATATAATACATTTGTCATAGAACTAAAATGAGAGTCAAAGGACTGAAAGAGAAATGGTCTACTAATGTTTCCAATGTACTATTTATTTACATGTAATAGAAATGAGAAAATAACAACTACACGCATTAACAGAAAATAACATTGGAGGTTCTCTGGGCTATACATGTAGTTTTATTTAGACTCCAAATTATCCAAAATGGAAATGAGAGGCCAGTGAAGCTCTAAAAGTTAGACCTATATTTTGGTAAAACAACAAATAGTAATGAGTCCTTTTCATTGTCAGTTTTTTTTTAATCAACTTTGAATAGGTTATGTTCACAACTGAGATATCTATCTTTCAAAAATTAACAGCTGATATTTCATAATAATTTAATATATATTCATGTGATATCAGTAATGAGGGTTTTTTACACTGGATTTGTTTTGGTGTCAAACCAAGACAAAATTTATCTCCCCTAAGTAACAAATATATCTGATTTCATTTGTTTAAAAATTTAAGAGACATGAGTATTGTGGGCATGTTGAAGAACAACTGATTAAAATACAGCTTTGTATAAATGAGATTGTTATTTAATTTTAACAAACAAATGCTGCATTCTGATTGATGCTTAGGGAAATCAATTTAATGAAGTAGACTAAACATAAGTGTCAAGGGAACGAAACAGTCCTATAAGGGCCACTTCAGGGAGCTTTGCCATGAGACACATTGCCTGATTATCCAGTGTTGGCAATTCATGGGATTCCAATTGACTTTTTAAGGAGGAATTTACAAAGGCTCAATGCTCACCCTCACTCTGAATTAACTGGTCTTGAGGCTTATTAGAAGTAGCTTAAGAGGACAAGAGGAAGTTTAATTTTATCAGAAAACCAAAATGTATAAAAGTATTCAAACAATATTTCTGAAATAAACATATAATGACTACATGGTTTATTAGATGGGATCAACAGAATGTCAACCAACCCAAGAAAATTAATGACTCGGAACTGAATGAGTAGTAGGAATTCAGACCAATTAAGAGATTGGAAATTATCTAGACTGTGTGAGGAAACTAAAACCCTTGACTGTGGGGCAGTGTGGGACACTGGTCTACTCAGATAACTTAAGCTCAGTGGAGTATTTGGTTTTGAGCCCTGGTCCCCTGTAGGCAATTTCTTCTTGCAGAGTGCAGAAGAAGCTTGGCCATGACTCCTGAGTTTTTGGTTCCTGTTTCAGTCACAACCTCTCACAGCTGCCCCTGCAGGAGACGTGTGCTCTATCAGACAGACAATGCCCCAAGCTCCCAGCATTCTAGCTTGACCCTATACCCATTCATCTGACCACAAGCCAGACATGCCACACTCCATACAATATAAGAGGTAATTTGCCCCCTTCTCACTGTCTTGCTCTTCCCTCTCTCACTCTCTTACTCTATCTCACTCTCTCACTCTTACTCTTAATCTGTCTCTCCCTCTCACTCTCTCTCTTGGTCTGTCTCTGCTCTCCCTCTCTTGCTCTCTCTCTCCTCTCTGCTCTTTGTTCTCTTCTCTTGCCTTCTTGCCCTCTTGCTTTCTTCCTTTCCTTCCTCTCCTTTCTTTCTCTCTACTTGACCAGCATATTTTCACCTTCCTACAATAAAATAACTTATTTATACATTGCCTCCTTTTTAACTAACTGTACAGTACAGCAACAGGTCGATACCAGGGAGGTAGAGAGAGAGAGAGAGAG
>NW_022196899.1:41768901-41786542 GCF_008632895.1 Mastomys coucha | reverse complement strand
AGAGAGAGAGAGAGAGAGAGAGAGAGAGAGAGATCCAGGCCTCAGCAGCAGGCCCTTGCCTTTGGTACAACACTTGACTGGAATCCTGGAACAATGATAAAGGAAAATAAGTTAGAAGATCATGGTGAGAAGATTTCTTAAGCTGCTTAAAGACATAAAGTCGGATATTTTAAGAAATGCAAGTAGTCATTATAGGAACAGCCAAGGAAAACTACTGAGCATCAAATGCAGGATAAAATTCTTAAAAATTTTAGGTGACCCAGTTTCTTCAAAAGGAAAATAACTAAATATGACAAATAAATAAAACATCTATAGTTTAACATATCAAATATATTAAGTAAAATTCTGTTGCCATAGAAAAATCAGAAAGCAATAACATACTGCTGAGCAACCTAACAAAGAGACAGCTGTGTGAGAAGTCTAAAAGAAATCAGAGACACTACCTGGTGGGATGGATGATACCTAGAGGCTCAAGTACAGTTACAATAGGAGAGTGTGTGCTGGAGAGCTAGGAAAAAAAAATGAACCAGAGTGGTGTACTATGAAGAGATGCATAACTGGAGTGTAGAGCATGGTGAGGAACAGTCTGATGTTAGTAGCTCACACTGCCACCTGAGGTCTTTCTTAGTGATGTCCCAGTCTGTGCTACTGGGTCCGTTTCCTTGCAGTAACAGGTGTTTGTGTCAATGTCTGTGGCACATGTTGCCACCAAAGGAAATCCCTGGTATGGGATACAACCTGTGACACTACTGGGGTATGCAGGAGAGCTGGTTCCACCTTACACCTGGGTATTTTGGAGAGTTGGACCTGGTGTTATAGGTACCATTGGTAGGCTTGATGGTGTGAGTAGGGGCAAGCCAGACTAGTCCTTCACAGAGAGAGAGAAAGAGGGGGGGGGAGAGAGAGATGATTCTGGCTGCATGGACTCAGGAGTACCAGCAATCTGACCCCATCAGTTACTACCCAGGCCCAGATCCAGGGCTTTGAGCTGATTCACCTCAGCATCTACTATCTATGAACTACTGGAGCTCATGAAATGGCTGGTACAGAGCCAAAATTGTAGGGTCTCTATGACACAGGGCAACAACAGGTTATCTGAGAGGGGTCCTGGTGAAGAGCCAATATTGATGGTGTGGGAGAAAGCAGAAGCCTTGAAAAAGACCAATGACTCATTGTAGTGAACATTTGCAAATATGTTTGGGCAAAAGGGTATACAGTGGGAAACACCATGACTCACCAGATATTCCACAATGAGATTTGGTTTGGTGTGGTTTGGTTTGGTTTGGCTTGGCTTGGCTTGGCTTGACTTGGCTTTGCATTGTTTTGCTTGGCTTTACATTGTTTTTCTTTGCATTCCTTTGCTTTCCTTTGTTGGGAAGGTTGCAAGGGTAAGGGGCTAACATTGAGGGACATGAAGATGATGGGGGTTTGGTACATTGCATACAATTCACAAAGAATCAATAAAAAGTTAAAAAAGAATTTGAGATTAGTGTGGTTGAGTGAAATGTGGCTTCTTTAGTTGCTTTTGCATTCTATTGTTCTTCATATTATGCATTTCTGATATTTACTGACAAATAAACAAGCAAGGTATTAAGGTAGGTAATAATAAAAGGGTTAAGAAGCTTGGGGAGCTTCTATTTGAATCATGTTCATTATTACAATAAAAAAGGTTAGAACACCTAATATGTGCTGGACTTACATACATGATTATAATGGTCTACCGTAAGACTAGAAAACCACATGGTGTGTGTTTATGTGTGTGTGTGGGAGGGTGTGTTTTCTGATTCTGACCTTGAATGATATGGAAATAATGAATCCTTATAAATAGTGATCATCTGCCCCATATCAAATGTCATGTTCAAATATTTTGGATTGATACCAATTGTTAAGCAATGTGGTTGATTGTTTCTACACAGTTGTTGGCACCATCTGCTTCTCTGGCCAGTAGAGAATAACTACAGGTTAATATTTCAATGAATATAGCATCAGAATATATTCTGCATTGATTGCTACCTGGTGTGTTTCCCAGACCATTTTGTAAAGCATAATGTTTTTATAAATTTTCTGATCTTACACAGTATAGACAGATACACACACACACACACACATGCACACACACACAAGCAAGCCTCTTTCATTCCTTTCTGCCATCTGGCACACAATTATGACATTTCTATCAGATTGCAAAAAGACCATCAGTTCGTTCATAAATATTTGTACCATCTGCTTGGTTTGTTAGCATATTCCAAGAGTGTGAATCCATTAGAGTTAATCCCAGATAAATTCTCTCAAGGCCAAACAACATTTTTTATATCTTCTCATGACCAAGATATTTCACAATATGTTTCAGTACATTGATGCATTGTAGTTGCTTGATTCTAGGCACATTCAACCTGAGCCCATGCACTACGCACATGCAAGGCTAACTAAGAGTATACTTCAATATACTTTTCGTTGAAGTTTGGGATGGTTGATTTTTCTCAACTTGGAAGAATTTTGAATCACCAAGGTGATGAGCCTCTTGGCATGCTATTATGTTATTATCTAGGTTAGGTTAACTGATGTAGGGTTACCCCTTAGCTATGGGCATCAGCATCCCATGAGCAGAAAACATGAGTCCCATATTAGTATTTTTCATTCTCTGCTTCTAAAGTATAGATGCAATGTGAACAGCTACCTCAAGCCCTACTGTTATCACTCTAGTCCATGGTTGAGTGCATTCTCAAACTGTGAGTCAAAAAAGTAAGTTGCTATTGCCATGTAACACAGCATTGGGAATAGTAACTAATCTGAAGTCATATCAAAATATAAAAATTAAACTCCACCCTTTAAGTCTTGCAGCTTCTCAGGACAAAGCATCTGCCCTTTGAAGTTAAGCCTAACATACTCTTTTTTATAAAGCATTCACTATGTTCACTACTCACTGGATACAGGTATTATGGTAGACACTTCTGGGAGTAGTTTGGAGTGGTAAGGGGCTTTCTGAATCATCTTCAAGTTTGAAATGAGAAAGTGCTCATCCTTAAAGAAGAGCCTAGGTATGCCATATGAAGTTGAAGAGCTAAGGTTGATAATATGCTTGAGTTTTCTAAACAAATCAATTTTAAAATTTATTGTTTCTTAGTTGTTAGATATAATGTAATAGGTACTGAACGTAGGGAAGGTTTTGTAGGACTTACTACTTCACAAAGAGTTATGAATGATCATTCTATTCTTTGAAAGTACGAAGTGGGTTTATATTTCAGAAGTATATTATTTAATTCAATAAAATGAAACCATCAATACTATTTTATTACTGTAATTAACATATGAGTAAAGAGTGATATGCTATTATAAGTGTGATCAACTTATTAAATTATTAACTGATTATTTTAGATGAAAAGAATAAATAGCACTGACAACATAGAGATGCTAAGAATGACAAATCTGATGATAGAAGACTTTGAAGGTTAACATGACTTTCTATTTAAAAGTATCTATTCTCTATAATTGTAACATTGCTTCTTATCTTTAAAAAAATAACTTTTAGGTTCTCAGTTCACATGTTGCTTCACAGTGCCATGGAAGAGCAAGCTGGCCATGGGGTGGTCTTGTTGTATGATTGTTTGAAGCTGTGCATATATTTAAGAATTGTGTGCTATAATGTATCAATTACTACTTCCTAGGAACTATAAATTCTTGTTATCAATTAAACTAATATAGGTTTTTAAAATGCACTCAGTAGGCCTCTAGCAATTACTGAACATTATTTCATTGTGTCTCAACAGAAAGTAGGGTGAACACTGTCAAAATCTACCAACCTCTCTGGGATGTACTGAGTTTTCTGAGAGACTGGCAGTTTTCTCTCAGTTTTCTAGGAGACAATAACAAGTTAGATGTTTTTTCTCCTCATATTACCTACTATGAATTGTATTATTTTATTCTCCTTCCAGACTACATTAATCGATATTCATTGATTCCACTCTGCCCCCTTACTGTTGAATACCTAAAATTTTGAGACTTAATACTCAAAAACCTAGCATCAGTCCACTGAACTTCATAAAACTGGCATTGTAACTCTTCTTGGTCTTCTTAGAATATACTGATATATGGTCATGTTTTACAGAGTGCCATAGGATAGTGTGATTGCTAAGCTTGATCATCAACCTGGATAAACTAAAAGGTACATATTAAATTAGTACCTTAAATATCATTACCTGTAAATATCTGACTGTAGCCTCATCCATCTTTGATTGTGGACCATACCAGTCACTGTAGGGAGAATCCAGGCTTCCTACTTATTATTAAGGTTATATAATTTAGCATCCCTCTTCTGTTCTTCTAGCTTATAAGAAGTTACAGGTCTCCCATTTTCTCCATTCTCTAGGTGGATATAATGAGGCTCTATTGCCTCTGATTCAACTAAATAGTGTTGATTAAAACATATAGTAGATTTATCTGTGATTTTTAAAGATGTTCTATGTGATGGGCTATGTTCATAACTTTTGGAAGTATTGGAAAGTAACTTATAACAATGACATCATTTTGTTGCAAATATCAATGCTAGTTAAAACAATTTTAAAGCTACTTTTTCGGGTCCTTCATTTTCTCTAATTTTTAACTAATAAAAAATTTAAAAAGTAAAATTTACCTCTGTATTTTTAATGTTTCTAATTCAGGATTTTGGTTCATATTACTATCATTAACTTCTGTTTCCAGAATTACCTATTCTGTAAAATGGAAACTTTATGACTATGATATTGTTGGGCCCTATTTGGCCCTGGTTTGGGCCTTGAAAGCAAACCAGAGCCTGGCTAGAGTTTTGTAAAATGTCTCAGTCTCTTCCATACTGGAGTGACTCAGCATGACCTGCTTAAGCTTGCCTTTGCCTAGCTTCTGTTGAAGTAGAGTAACTTTGTTGGCTCCTTCAGTCACCCCATACACTTGGTCAACTTTCCCCTCCCCCTGTCATCTCACCTCAGCAGAAAACTCTGCCTCCTCTCTCAGCCCATTATAAAGAATTGACTGATATATTAAAATGAGTTCCTGCTTTGACAGACTCTGAGCTCCCAGTGGTTTTTCTCTGGAGGCAGGAGATCCAAGGCACAACACTTGCCATCCCGCTCAGCCCCCAATAGGCTCAGCTGGACAGGTCCTCTCACCTGGTTCTGCTGGCAGAGAGCCCAGCATGATATAGTGATCTCTCTTCTTTTACTTCTGCCTATGACACCACTCTACAACCTGCCACCTTGACTTTCAATACTATGAGGTACTTATAGTAAGAAAACAGTGTAGGAGTATATTGGCTGGTTTTGTGTGTCAACTTGACACAGGCTGGAGTTATCACAGAGAAGGGAGTTTCAGTTGGGGAAGTGCCTCCATGAAATCCAGCTGTGGGGCATTTTCTCAATTGCCCCTTGTGGGTGGTGCCATCCCTGGGCTGGAAGTCTTAGGTTCTATAAGAGAGCAGGCTGAGCAAGCCAGGAGAAGCAAGCCAGTAAGGAACATCCCTCCATGGCCTCTGCATCAGCTCCTGCTTCCTGACCTGCTTGAGTTCCAGTCCTGACTTCCTTTGTGATAACAGCAATGTGGAAGTAAGCCAAATAAACCCTTTCCTCTCCAACTTGCTTCTTGGTCATATGGTTGTGCAAGAATAGAAACCCTGACTAAGACAACGAGTTATTTTTAAAAGATATATTTTCATATTGTAGCATCTGTAAGAACAGCTTTCTTTGTGCATTTTGCACCAGTAGACATGATTTGTCCATAATTTGGGGTATTATGTATTGTTGTTTTCTTATCATGAGGGATAAATATCTGTTTTACACAAAATTTTCAATTATTTTGGAGAAATATACTCAAAAGTGGGTGAAATGTGTGTGTTTTACTTATTGTCCTGTTGCTGTGAAGAGATGCCATGACAAAAGCAATGTACAAAAGAAAGCATTTAATTGGGAGGTTGCTAATTTCTTCAAAGGTGAGTCCATGATCATCATGGCTGAAGTATGATAACAGGCAGGCAGGCATGGTGCTAGAGCAATAGCTGAAAGTTCATGTCTATCTACACTTAGAGGTGTGAGGGGAGGGGAAGAATGGCCTGGATCATTGAAACCTCAAAGTTTCCCCTGATGGCACGCATTTGCCATCAAGGCCACACTCTTCTCCTTCCCAAAGAGTTCCACCAACTAAGACCCAATTCTTACAGTATAGGAGTCTATGGGGTTCAATCTCATTCAAACTAGCACAGAAGGAATTATGTGATAGTTGTATTTTTGTGAAAAAACTCTTAAACTGTGTCCAACAGTTAATGTATCATTTTACCATCCCATCAAAGTGTCCAGATGATTTCATCAATATTATGAGAGTCTGTTGATTCCTGTTTCATTCCTATTCTTCTCTGCAGTAGCCATGCTCGTTGGTGAGATGTCTCACTCATTTGTTGGATTTGCCTTTCTCTAATGTTGACTTATGCAAAACATTATTTCATTTACTTGTTCAAATTATGCATATCAATTCTGAAAAAAAAACTACCTTTGAATAACACCATAAATTACACTGCTTAAAATGTGGAAAATTTAGTTTTTATCAAAGTAGCATATTGAACCATAAAAATCGGTTATATATTTTAAATATTAACCCCTTTTCAGATGTATCACTTGTATCAGTTGCAGATATTTCTACCACCATTACGTTTATCATTTTGCAGTATTGATAAGTTGTGTTTGTGTGTGTGTGTGTGTATATGGGTATGTGTGAGTTTGAGCATGTGTGCTCTGATACAGGGTTTTATTTATATATGTAATAAATCACAGAACTATAAATACACAATATTGGAAATACTGATATTTCATTGTGGGATTGTGTTTAAGAGTGATGTACATTTTAAAGTTGATAAAACTTTGATTTTGATTTCATCAATGTCTCCTCTGACAAAGAAAAAATGAAACAATTACTTCTTTTCAGACAAAGAAAATGAAGCTATTTTCCTAATTGAATGCACACCAAAAATAGTAAATTATCAGAATAAATCATCTCATTATAGTCACCTAAAGCAAAGTGTGCTTAGGATAGAACAAATTGTGGTGATTCTTGACTGCTAATTTTTTATGACACAACATAATATTCAGGTGTCAACACAGAACCTTTAACTTTAGGGATGAAAAAAAAATCACATAACAAAGAGAGAATATGTTTTATCTCTTAAAAAGCAACCATGTCTTGAAGGATTGTGGAGTATAATTATGGAAATGTATTTTTCTTTGATTTTGTCAACTGTCACCAATGGCATGAATCTTTCAACATCATGATAAAGGACTTCAGGCTCTGGAAGGCTACAGAATCAGAATTTGGGACAAGGATTGAGAGTGTTAGGCTGTAAGGACAGGTTGTCAGACTTTAGTGGGGCAGTAATACAGGTTGGATTCAACAGATAGAGACACAATGAGAACAGAAATGTGATATTCTGTGGAAATAGGGCAGAAGAACTGAGTAGCAGAGGGACATTAACAAGTGGTTCAGCGAAGACCTCGGAGACTTAGGAAATGAAGATCATAAAAGACTAGAATAAAAATAGAAATAAATATATCGTGTCAGGACTCATTTTTAAAGGCAAGGTTTACACTCAAGTTTGTCTTGCTAAAAATATTGCTAGTTAGAAGCCACATTAAAAATATACTACTGAGGAGAGAAAAAAAGTATGCTGTGTTTATTAAGGGGGAAAACAGAGACTTTTAAAAAAGAATAATAGTCTAGAGAATGGTTCAAACACTTCATGCAAGCATCTTTAAACAAAGAGAAGCAGAAACCTGAATGTGTATGGCTATATTGGAGTGTGGTTTTTTGTGAAACTATACCTTCTAATACTTTCTTCTAGATAATAATTCAAATTCACTGGAAATTGCAATAACTTTATCCATGAAAATATAAACTAGAAATTTATATTCTAGAAAGAAACTTATTTAAATTGTGGGTTCAACCTAAATAGAAACATTTTATTCTAATTTGTCCTTATGAAGAATTAATAAATATATATATATATATGTATATATTTTTTCCTGAAATAAGAAGTCTACACATCATGACCTTTTACTTTGAAGTACCTAAAACAAATAAATGCATATAAAATAATTAACATGTATAATTAATAAATAAATTAATGTTTTTCAATTTATACATTGGTAACCTTTCCTTATGTCAGTCTCCACATTCCAAATTTATAGTATATATTGAAGTAATTGAAGCTTATAATCGTCGGATGGTGGTGGCGCATGCCTTTAATCCCAGCACTTGGGAGGCAGAGGCAGGCAGATTTCTGAGTTCCAGGCCAGCCTGGTCTACAGAGTGAGTTCCAGGACAGCCAGGGCTATACAGAGAAACCCTGTCTCGAAAAAAAAAAAAAGTAATTGAAGCTTATAATCTGGCCTCAAGTAACTTAAAAATTTCCAATTACTAAGCAATGGGAAGTGAGATAATACATCCCATTTCTACAGGATGTTTATAGAAAGTAATAGGAAACAATATAAGATCACTTAATCTTATTTAATTTTATTTTAACTACTCTGCTTACATGGGTATTGGGAAATTTCAATTGCTATGTCAAATTATAATGAAATGGATGCCTTACAAATAATACCTATTTCTTAAGTTTCCATAGTTCTAGAGAGTAGAAACCAAATCTAGCATGATCACTGGTCTTTTCTATATAGACTGACAACAATTTGTCTTTTCAGAGGACTGAAAGAGTCAGACCTATTTGTCTTTTGAATTTAAAAAGTACAAAAAAACCTGCAAAAATATTAAATCAAGTTCTTAGTTTTATATTCCCTAAATATATCTCCTACCCATTTAGAGATATTTAAAAATACACAATATTGTGAGTTTGAATCCATATGAGTTCTGTGTCTCTATCTCTGTACAGTTTGGCTTTCTTGATACCCTAGGACTTAGAAAGACATGCATGAACACAGTAATAGAACATTCCTTTGCATGAATGGACACTCCAAGGACTTGCATAGTAAATACAAAAAGTAGTTATGTTTTTCAACCAACAAGGAGTTTTCTGCTAATTCTAGGAACAAGTATTTCATGCAATATTATCATTGTGGATAGATGACAAAGGTCTGGCAGTTATTTCCCTTCACACTTTGGAAATCCTACTGTCGAACAAAGAATGATACTAGATAATCTCTTTATGGTCAAGAGATTAGTACATTTCAGCTACAGAAAATCTGGCTCAGTTCATCCAGAAACTCACTTAGAAGACTGCAGAAAACACTTCAGGAGGAAAGAAAGGCAATGGTTTTTGTTTCTCTGTATAAATAGCACATGTGTTCATTTCATTTCTCTCTGCCTGGGCCCAATCGATGGTGTCAGATGTCAACAAGATAACATGGAGGTACACAGTGTCATCTCTTTACAGAGTGAGAGAAAAACATCCTCAAAGGTGTATCAGCATGAGGCCTCAACTTGTTTCCATGAATTCCTCAATCTCTGTCAGAAGCACTATGAGAAGCACTTTAACAGAAATATTTAAGAAGAGTTTTCTAAAAGGTCCTTTATGCAAATAATTAATATCTGTACAGATAACTTGGTACTTAATGTATTTATTATGAAGGATGGGTGTATGCAATTGCTATTATAAAATGTAATGGATATTCTGTATATATGAAGTTTCAGATCCAGAGCCTCATATTGAAAGTTGGATCCCCTCAAAACTCTGTAAAGCATTTCATTCAATTTTCATTCTTTTTTCTCCATTTGCATGATTAAAATTAGACTTTAATCATTAGTCATGTCTGCTTTGGGCAAAATATATGCATATAATTCCAACACTAAATAGTGATTATTCGGCTTTCAGCAAATAGTCTTTAATGTGAGATCTTGACATTTTCTCTATGACAGTTAGAACTTACTATGTCAAGCTATAGAGTTTACTCATCATAAAGGATTCTAACGTGACATAATACAGTGTTTATTTTGTGTTCTTTCCTCAGTAGCAATGATTCAAAAACCATTTTTTCTTTTTAATAAATTATTTAATAATTTATAAATTATTATAAATTTCCTCCATTTATCACTTTGTCATTTAGATCATCTTGAATATTTTCACAAAGCTATAGGATTTGTTTTATGATTAAATATTTAGCTGGAGTAGATATAAGAATTTTTTGTCATATTCTTTAAAATTTATAAAATATTATAACAATAAAAATGAGTATTATAAAAGTTGTTTGATATAAAACAACAATCAATTTAACAGTCTTATGTAGATACTCGTCTACAGCAATAGTGAAGATACATTTTTCTCAATATAAATTTTAAATAACTCCAAACATATCAAAATGCATATTTAAAAGTAAACACCCTCGTAACCCAATTCCAGACAGGGTCAGCTTAAAGTTCTGTTTTTAAAGCCAAATCTGCAAGTAACAGTATTTGTTCAATTTTAACTATCAGCTTGAAACATCCTGAGAATAGGATCTTGTTGACAAATCTTGTTGACAAATTGACCAGATCTTGTTGTCCTATTGGCAACTCTGTAGGAGTTTGTCTTGATTTTCAATTGATATAAAAAGACCTGTGCACTGAAGATGACACCATTTCCTAGTAAGGGTATCCTCAAAAATATAAATGTGAAAAGAGAAATAGCTCAGACCAAGCAAACAAGGACCATGCATTTAGTGTTTATCAGACTTTGACAATGGGTAGACCCTGAATGTACTTGTCCTGACTTCTACAATGCCAGGCTGTATCTGGGACCTATGGACCAAATAAAATGTTTCTTCCCCTAACTTTCTATTGGGTAGGTTATCTTAAAAGCCACAAAAATTTAACCAGAATAACATTTTCATTAAGTTCATGTGAAATGAATAAAACCATTGTTAGATAATTTAATACAAGTGATACCTTACATGGAATATAATCATAGAGGTGTTAGAAAAGATAGAAATGCAAATAGCCAGTGCATGATTTGAAAACTGAAAATGGTTCCTTTGAAGAGGCATCACTGAGACAATTATCTCACTGCACCTAAAATCTTGCGAGATAAAGAAATCTGCTTAATTATAAACAAGTCTCGAACCTATCCATTGGATCTCAACCTCACAGTGGATTCAAGGAATGTTAAAGTTCAAGGTGTCATGTTTTTTGTGGATCATGTATTTTCCACATTCAGTTTGCCAAGGGTGATATTTCAAACCTTCAAGTGCAATTCAGGAAAGAATATATTTCTAAGGACTTTGATGACCACACACACACACACACACACATACACACACCCTTTCTCCTTTAATGCAAAATGTGCTACTGAACATAATAAATAAGGGATTGCTATGTTATCATATCTCCAGTTCTGGCCTGAGAAAAAATGGAGGGTTCAGTTTAGAAGCCCTGTCTGTAACAATAGCACCTTGCTTCAAGGGGCAATGGTGCAGAACATTTTCCTGCAGATATATTCTTTATGGTTCCTGAGTAGAGGCACTGGCGACCTTGATATTTAATAATGAAATAAATATTATAAAATACTATGAAAACAACACTGGGTAACAGCACTTAAAATTTTATGTTTGTGAAATAGAAAATAATGTGTTTGATGATTCATGAAAAGTTATATCTGGTTGTTAATAATGTAATTCCTCTTTAGGAATTAGGCAAAATCGTATAACAAGAATGGAAGTTGAATTATTAAAAAAAAAATCTAAGATAAAAGACTTTAACAGTAATTCTAGTACATATGACTTTCTAAACAGATAATTTTCTTTTTGTGTGGAGAGAAGTTGAAAGCTGGGAAGCTTCTTGCAGAAGCTAACAGTAGTTTGGCTACATACTAGCCTCATGCCTGTGAAGGATAGCCCTTCCTGGCAAGAGCGAACGTGCCTGTGAATTCAGAGCCATTCTTCATCAGTAAACATCATGAGATCATAAAAACAATTAACAGCATCATGAACAACAAAAATGAAGTTTTAGGCTTTTTCTGACATATTATTTTCCTATTATTTATTAATCATCATTTAATGCTGGTATTTCACACTTCGGATATAGCCTCAGTTTTAGGAGAAATTATAAATTGTTAAGGAACAATAATTAAAATACTAGCTTTGTGTTATTCCAAACAAATGACAGCATTGTCTGATTTTTATACAGACAATTGATACTTTTTGACAATAGAGACTTTGAAAATCAGACCTTCATGGAAACAAACCCCTCTTGTTGGAACCCAGCATTTGCCTGGGATCTTCTTAGTGCCACAGCAGGTCCTCAGAAATTATTATTACATTTAATTAGCATTTTGACAAGTTGGGGGATTCTTTGCCTGCATTAGACTGCATACAGAAAGTGATTTGAAAGCATTTCCTACCTCAAAAACATCAAAGAAAATCAACGAAATTTGTTCCAGTCTTATCTTTATTATCAAATGCCTAAGGATGATTAAATCAAATGACAGATGAAGAGATGCCAATTACAAATGCAGTTTAATGGTGACACTTGGTTTTCCATACAAAGACATTATTTCAAACAGAATAACATAATTCAAGAAAGTTACTCTGTTGAAATATAAATTTAGTAATTCTCATTTACTTTCTTAACAAATAAAATGGTATAAGATATATTGATATTTAGTATGTATGCCATCATCCAATGACTACTTGATTATTAATTTGTTTTAATGATATGACTGAATTAGTTAATAGTGTGTTAAAATTAATCAAGATAGAAGTTTTAGTAGCAGAAGGATTTTTAAATTTAAAAAAATACATACAACTCAAGGCTTCCTCTGCTCCCTACAGAGAGGGGAGGAGGAAGAAGCTTAAAGGGAAGAGAAAAACAAAAAACAAAAAAAAAAAACCATACATATTGATACAGTGATTGATATGCCAATTGTGATACAGAACATAATATACAAGGGCTTTATCTGTTATTATCTCAAGTTCTGGACTGAGAAAAACTTGAGGGTTCCATTAGAAATGCTGTCTGTTACAATTGCACAGTGATTTAAAAGACAATGATGTAGAACATTTTCCTGCAGATACACTCTTTCTAGTTCATGAATAGAGGCAATGGCTACCTTGAAGTTAGGAATACTTTAGGAAGACTTCAGAGTAATTAAAATACAGCCTATAATATGCATATCAATTTTCCTTTCATATTTTCACATTTGTAACAATGATATTGATAATTATTCATGATGATATATAACTTGTATTTAAAAAGACATACCACTTAGTCACTGTCTTGGAGATAAATTTGAAATAATTAAGCAAAGAATGAAAATTTCATGAAAATCTATACAAAATAAGTGTCTCATTTTATTTCATTGAGACTATAATCATTTATGCCTATATAAAAGTATAGCTATACTGATGCAGGTACACATTTCAAAACTATGTTTCCAGTACGAGCTACAGAATCAATAATTAGATAAAGCCAGCTAGAGTGGAAAACTTATATTGGCATTATATAGACCAAACATCCAATAATGATAAAGACATATTGAAGTCAGTATGAAATATATTATTTTTTATTGAATTGATAAAACTTAATATTCCCTATTTGTTTTTGTAAGTTGTATGTATAAACAGTGATTCTGGACAGAAAAAGAAGCAGTTAAGGAAATAGATGATGTTACTTTTTCATACGAATATACATGTTACAAAAATGAATTATTTGAAATATATAAACAAGGTAAGATATACTTAGGTTTGGTCAGGGACAATTCCATGAAATGTTCACAGTTATATGTGGACTTGTTAGAAGGTGTGCTCATATTCTGGTTGAGATCTGAAACAGTTGGGAGAGATAAGCAGAAGAAAGGTATGGTCAAGCTATGATTTAGTGGGACTGGTACTGCTCATGGAATATGGCCAAAGAAGTGCAATAAAGAAAGGAAGAAGAGACTCATGTTCTAAGGCTTCTTAAGACTATTGTTACAGAGATATATTTTGATCCCAGATCCTAAGAATGGGAACAGTTCAGATTCTAGGGAATATTCTAAAAATGTAGCTTTCAGTATACACATATTAAAATAAAACAAAACAAAAAAAACTAGGGTATTCAGTATAGGTGTACAGGTTTCTGAAGTGAATATCTCTATCTATCTATCTATCTGTCTGTCTGTCTGTCTGTCTGTCTGTCTGTCTGTCTGTCTGTCTGTCTGTCTGTCGGTCTGTCTATCTATCTACTTGTCTATCTATCTATCTATCTATCTATCTATCTATCTATCTATGTATAGATATATATAGATAGATATATAAAACTAGAGAGACAGAGAGAGAGAGAGAGAGAGAGAGAGAGGAAGAGAGAGAGAGAGAGAGAGAGAGAGAGAGAGAGAGAGAGAGAGGAGAGGTAAAGAAAGAAAGAAAGAGTTTTTGAGTTTTTTTTGGTTTGTTTTGTTTTTGGTTTTTCAAGACAGGGTTTCTTTGTATAGCCCTGGCTGTCCTGGAACTCACTCTGTAGACCAGGCTGGCATCAAACTCAGAAATCTGCCTGCCTCTGCCTCCCAAGTGCTTGGATTAAAGGCGTGTGCCACCACGGCCTGGCTGAGTTTTTGAGTTTTTATTTGGTGAGTTTGAGACATTTGTATCCCTGGCTGATCTCAGACTCACCCTGATATTTTTGCCTCCTCTTCCTGAGTGTTGGGGCTATACACACACACACACACACACACACACACACACACACACACACACACACACACACCACATGCTCATGAATAAAACAAAACAAAAAAACCCAAACAAAGAAAAAAATCCTGATTATTACAAAGGAATTTTGGAAAAATGAGTTTCCTCGTTTATGGGAAAGCAAGAGAAAAAAACAGAAGGTATTGGTTATAAATATAGACAAAGAAATTAAGAAAATTATACTCATAGCTTAGGCAAGGGCCTCAGAATTTAATTACCCTAAGAAAGATTAACAAAGAAAAGGATAAAAATGTTAATGTAACTTTACTTGATGTGAATTCCTTGGAATGAAAGAGAGAATCCATATAGTATGTAAAATCAAGCATCCATGTGCTGAATTTGACAAAAATATTATATGCTACAAAAATGCATAGGCAATGGTGTCTGTACTGGGGTCATTAGTCAGGGAGGGCTGAGTAAGAAGGGTGGTGTTGGTTAAAAAGCATGTGCTCAAAGATTTCTCTGAGCCTTAAGTCTTTTGTACTTGTGATAAGATCATTTTCCTCCTGAGACAGAGAAGAAAACACTGTCAAGAAAGTTGTGTCTTCTTCCTAGGAAGAAAAAGCAGAGCATAGAGCTGCCTGCCTGCATCTGTTCTTAGTCAAAGTCCTGTAGCACAAAATAACACCCATCTCAAAGGACAGTCATACATCTGTCATCCTGCATGGAAAAAAATGTTTTGAAGCACTTACTAGAGTAAAAATGTATCAATATACGTGATTTTAATTTTTTATTTGGCAAGTTAATATTATATTGAAATTTTTGACTGGAAAATTCAGTTCTAAAAACATCATGAAGGAGAAGAATGCATAGTCCCAACATACATACACAGGGATTACTCAAAACAGTGAGCAATAAGATCAAGCTAAGCAATGTGGGATGGTATATAACAAAGAATTGTAACATAATTATTTCCTATATAAGAAGACAATTGTGTAGAAAACCTACACAAGCTATCCTATGTAGACATGCAGGCAAAGCTACATTTTCCAGGACAAAAAAGCTTTTCCTAAACTATTCTGAATCTGCAGAGAAGTATCTCAAAGCTGAAATATCAAATATGCCAGAATTCATTCTGTAAGTGTGAATGGTTTAGGCAGACAATGTAAGAATACAGATAGTTATTTACCTGCATTGATAAAACAATTTATGTCTTACATCTAGGATCTCCCATTGAAATTAGATGAAAACTCTTTACAAAATTCCAGAAGATATTCATGAAACCAAAGGCCTGGAAGGAACAACTCTGAAGAGGCACCTGAGTTTTCTTCAGGGTGACTGTCTTCTGCTTCACCTCACTTCTGACACACAACTTTTTCTTCTTTTCCTTTTCTCATTTCCATAATAGAATAGCAGTACCCTATCATTTTAGAGTTCTATCAGTCACTGTGGAAGCTGGCATTGCCGCTGCCCTAATTACAAATTATTTCAAGAGAGGATGTGAACAGACCCACTTCAGTCAAGAGTCACTCAATTAGGTTAGTGAGAGTCTGACATAAACAAATGCCACAGATGTTTACACCGGCTTTGTGCCTTGTCATTGATGGGGGAAAAGATTCAATAAATTATCATGTTATGGAGAGGACTTTGGGATTCAGTGAAGACATGTTGGAAAGGAGCTTTCAGGTAAAACAGAAGACAGCTATCACATGACTTTGAAGCAGACGTAACGTAGGTGAAAATCAGACCAGAAAGAACAGAATGAGCTTAACTAACCTATAGAGAGACTCATCAGTGTTAAATTCTGACATATTTGGTACTAAACTATGCAATCCTACTGAAATTTCACTCATATATTGCCTTCACATTTAAGTATATAGAAGATTGTACTATCTATACACACTTACATATAAAATGTGTTTGCTTATGTCATAGTTAATGTCTTATTTCTGTTAAGAGACACTTAATTGGATTGGGTTACTGGTTCACAGATTTAGCCCATTGTTATCATGGCTGGAAGCATGGCAGCATGAAGCCAGACCTGGTCCTGGAGGGGTAACTGTGAGTCCTATATCTGAATCAGCAGGCAGCAGGTAAAGAGAGTGAGTTGCTGGGCCTGACTTGAGCATCTGAAACCTCAAAACCCAACAAGATCACATCAACTTCAAGATAATGCTTCTTCCTATGACCCTAAGGGTAATTGTAATTCAAGCTTCCATAGCTTGCATATGTGTATGTATTTTTTCTCTGTAAATGTGCACACTTACATTTTAAACTCTACTATCTCTTCAAGAGCTTATATTATCTGTTTAGAAATCTGTAACAATATAACTTTTAGATAAATATGTCTAATGGAAAGGGTGAATCAATAATAGAAATAAAAATTGTTGATGCTCGAAGTTTTCAACAGAGAAGGTAAGCATTCTCTCTGCCTTAGAGGCTCTAGCAAGTTGAATTCAATTATGGAGAATGTCTATCCTTGGGATCATTATTTACTTTATCAAGTAGGTCCTGACTCTAACATTTCTACAAATATACTTATTTGGAGTTGAGTGATCACTTCCTGAATTCTTAATTCTTAAGATTTAGAATCAACCTTGGGCTGGAGAGATGGCTCAGCTGTTAAAGGCTAGGCTCACAACCAAAAATAGAATCAGAGCTGGTCCTGGTGGAGTCCCTTTGGTACAAAAGTATATCCCAAGCTCCTGGGGGAAGTTTCCCAAGTTCAAGGTCAGCTAAATGATCTTAGTGAAATTTGATCTCAAAATAATATATATTATTATTAAATGATATATATTAAAAACAATTAAATGGGAATTGTAATTTTGCAGTACTGGCCATAGCATGCATAAGGTCTGAAGTTTATCCCAGTATCATTAAATCAACCAGTCAATCAATCAATTATAAGTATTACATCAAAATATTTAGTCATTTGTAAACACAAATAATTTTTCAATTAGATTTTTTCCTTTTCTTTTTTCTTTCATTAGATATTTTCTTTATTTACAATATCTCCTTTCCCAGGTTCCCCTCCAAAAAAAAAG
>NW_022196899.1:41759106-41768607 GCF_008632895.1 Mastomys coucha | reverse complement strand
TGGATGCTATGAGCCTCTACTTCTGTTTTAGTCGGGTACTGTCAGAGCTTCTCAGGAGACAGCTATATCAGGCTCCTGTCATCTATCACTTACTGTCATCAACAAGTGTCTAGATTTGATGACTGAATATGGGAAGGATTCCCAGGTGGAGCAGTCTCTGAATTGTCCTTCATTTAGCCTCTGCTCCATAGTTAGTGTCTACAACTCCTTCCATGGGTATTTTGTTCCCCCTTTTAAGAAGGAACAAAGTATCCACACTTTGGTCTTCCTTCTTCTTGAGTTTCTTATGGTTTGTGGTTTGTATTTTGTGTATTCCAATCTTCTGGGCTAATATCCACTTATCAGAGAGTGCGTACCTTGTGTGTCCTTTTGTGATTGGGTTACCTCACTCAGGATGATATTCTCCATATCCATTCAATTCCCCAAGAATTTCATAAATTCATTGTTTTTAATAGCTGAGTAGTACTCCATTGTGTAGATGTACCACATTTTGGGACCGCAGATACTGTTCAGAGGCTTAGAACACTTGTTGCTCTTGAAGAAGACCTAGATTTGGTCTTCAAATCTAGTTGTTCACTATCACCTGTAACTCCACTCCCACAAGATCTAACACTCTTGTCTGGCCTCTGGAGGAATCTGTCAAACACCCAGGGTATATGCATACAGGAAGGTATTCACACATACATGAAGGCATCTATATACCTTTAATGCCTAGGGAAAGGAGAAGCTAAGCACTACATTATTATCAAATGACTATGCAATAATCTAGTTAAGCCATTTATTTATTAGTAAAAGCCTAAACTGAAGCTTATAGAAAGATAATTATTCAGAATATACCAAGTAGGATAAATGGTTTGAGAAGTATAAATTTAATTTTTGGTATACTTCTAATGGTATATCAAACTTTGAAACATAAATGTTCTTTTGTATTTTACCTATAAATGATCAACTGGAGTGTGGTGTCTTTTCCTCTGTGTAGGGAAATCAAGGTAAGTCTTGCATTTTTGATGGTGCATGTGACAGGTAAGCCTCTGTATTGTCAAGCATTTTCTGTGGATACAACACAGTGCTGTGGAGCCTATGTATTTCTACAACGTGAACTGATTACCCAAATAAGAGCAATTAAATTTTGCAAAGCAAAAGCTTCATGTTTTGTCAAAAATAAATTATAATTCTGAATTGAATCTGCATATTAACAGCTTTCATTATTATCTCAATTCGGGACTTATATCGTATTCATTTCCAACTGCCTCCAGCTTTTTCACGATCTGAAAATGCAAAACTGCTTTTGAGAATCTGTATGTGTCTGATTGCCTTGAATACTGTGAGGGACTCTTTAGAATATAAGTCATGAATCATTAAAGGATTTATTTAGTATCTGGAGCATTGAAAAGGTTTGGAATTCATTTTCAAAAGAGGTAAAGCAAACTACGATCTCCTGGGCTTTGGCTTCCAGAACTCACATTCTCAGTGAATGATATTTTTCCCTCCCAGTGTGTTACCTGAGCAGGAGGTGTACAAAATAAGAGATGAGGCAAATTCCCCCTGAGTATAATGTGAAGTCACATCGGAGAATAAGGTAGTATTCTTGTTTAAAAACTAAATCAAATGCTTGTACATGTACTCCCACAGAGGGTATCTTAAGATAGCATCTGTTCTAGTATCAAGTTCTTCCCTGCATTTTCTACATGGGTTTTTGTCTTTAGTTACTACTTGGAGGCTAGAAGGGAGAATTAACTTCTAAGTTTCATTTTTCATCTATGAGATAATGAGTATTCAGAAATCAGTAGCATTTCATGTCCACTAGTGTTTTCAAGAAGTAAGTAGGATGGAAATTGACTGCTGCTGCTGCTGCTGTGTGTAAGGGGGCACATCTAGGACAAGATAGAGAGAGACCTGGGATGGGGGGAGCTTCCAGAAGTCTATAGGGTAAGACTCCTAGCAGTGGGGATATAGCACCTGAAGTGGCCATTTTCTGTACCTAGGTAGGACCACCAGTGGATGAATAAGGACACCAATCACCCACAAAACTTTTGAGCCAAAATTTGTGTCTACAAGATCAGGGACAAAAATGAAGCAAAGACTGAGGGAACTGCAAACACATGATTGATTCAACTTGAGCCCATCCCATGAAGAAGCACCAATTCCTGACACTATTAATGATACTCTGTTTTACTTGCAAATAGAAATCTAGCATGACTCTCATCTAAGTATCTCAATTCTCAGTTATCAGAGTCCAATTTCTGACAGAAATAGATGCAGAAACCCACTGCCAAACATCAGATGTAGCTCAGAGAGCTTTATGGAAGAGTTGGGGGAAGGAATGAGGGACCAGGAGGGAATAGAAATTCCACTGGAAGATCAATACAGTCTGGACCCTTGGGGCCTACCAGAGAATGAACCACCAACCAAGGATTATACATGGGCTGAACATATTCTCCTCATATATATGTAACACATGTTCAGCTTGGGTCTTCATGCAGGTCCTCCAAAAATTGGAGCAGGTGCTGTCCCCAAATCTATTGCCTGCCTGTGAATCCTGTTCTCCTAACTGAGCTGCTTTTTCTGGCTTGACCTAATATGCCAGGGTGGGGTGAAACCCAATGGGGAGATCTCTTCCTTCTCAGAGGTGAAGGAGAGTAGAGATAGAAGAGGGGCTATTTTAGGGGGTTATCTAGAATGGGTCCTGCAATTGGAATGTAAAGTATATCAACACAAATTTAATGAAAACATGAGAATTAAACAGGGTATAAAGTGTACATTATATATCAAATATGTTGGTGGAGGGAATGAACAAAATACACTATCTAAATTTATTGATTACAGAATATACATATATGTAAAATGACATACTTACAACTTAAACTTTTTAACTTTAGTTTTGTCTTAGAAACCTTCAAAGTAAATAAAAATCTAAAGCATTCTTTTAACTACAATTAAGGCAGTGGCATTTTGTCCTGACTCTATGTCGTGATTGCTTAGAATGCCCTCTATATCCCCACCCATCCACTCTCCAACATAGTCACATCCTCCTTGTCAAAACTCTTGGGTTTTCCATTATGCTGGGCATGATCCAGATATATAAACCAATATATTCAACCTTTATATAAACTAAAAGTAAAATAACTGAACAAGGATAGATAAGTAAAACATAATTGTCATATTATACTTGATTATGTTCTGCCATAGACAAATGTTACAATGTTACTATGAGTCTAGAATCAAAAGATTTTAAGATAAGATCCTATTCTAAGGCATCTGGAAAAATTAAAGGATTCCCATGCTCTTAATTCACTTTTTCAGTGTGGTTTTCTATATCGTTCTCACTTGGATTTATTACAGTATCCTTAGTTTTACAACATAAACTTTTGTCATTTTAAATATTAATTTATATCTTCTTTTAATACATTTCTAATGACAGTTTCTTCTCTCTGCCTTATTTTTCTTAAGGTAGAAAAATCCACATTTATGAAACACTTGACAGAGATTAAGTGACATATTATTAATGTCCCCAACTTAAAAAAAAAAAAAGAAACTGCTAGAACATGAACTTAGAAGCTAAGGTCTGAAATACTGGCATAGGATGCCTTATAGTCATAACAGAGTCTGTCCACATTTTTACCAACATCAAGACTGAAGAGATGACTAAATGGTTGAGAGCTCTTGTTCTTGCAGAGGACCTGGAACTGGTTCCTAACACCCACTTCAGGCAGCCTACTGTGATCTGTAGCTCTAGTTGCAGATCTGATGTCCTCCTCTAGTCTACAGACTGGTACAAATTCAGATAAAGAGGCACATATATGTACGCATACATGAATGTAAATGGAATTAAAATAATCAATAAAGCAAAATTACAGCAAGACAACAGGAGATGGTGATTACAAGCCTGAAATCAAATGAAGAGGGATGTCACAGTTCAGTAAAGGGAGATAAACTGAATACCAGGACCAGTGTTTTCCCTGTTGTGTCCTAAGTACAACACAAACTTCCAGTCCTTAGTACTGGGTCTGTTGATCCAATAATAGGGAGACTCACCTCTCACTCTTTTCTTCCATGAACTAAACTTGGGAATAAGCAGCAAATGTGGTGCTGAAGAGCAATTAACCTATTTGATGAATTTTTCTGACTTTGTAAAAAGAAGGATAGATGAATATTAATACATAGTTAAGTTAGAGACACAAGTCTTGCTACAAACAGGAAGAACAGTGGCAGAAGCAAAAATGGACACTACTGTTTCTGATTTTTTAATTAGCTTCCTTTCCATACAAAAGAGAAAGGAACTTGAAAACAACAAAAACATAGAGAAAAAAAAACACTGTATATTTTCCACAGAGATTAGATGGCAGAATTTAATTTGAGGTATATATATATATGTTTCTTAGAGGATGAATAATGAGTAAGAAAATAAAACTGAACTCTTGGAAATACACTACAGTCTGATAAAGAAGAAATCCTATCTTGCAAGTGAAAGGAAAAGTGTAGCTCTTAAAAATGATTTATTGTAGCAATATTTTAGAAATCCACTTGGTATTTTAATAAGATTCAAGAAGTGAGGGTGAAAAGCAGGACACACATAAGGAAAGAGTGTCCTCATGATTAAAAAAGAAGGGCGCAGATCTTTTCAATACAGAATCTAGATGAAAGAAAGGTTTTGTTTAAAGTAGGAGGCAGAAGTTAAGTGTCCAAGGAGAATATGGTAACAAACAAAGTCATCACGGTGGAATTGAGGAGATAGGTAAGAGGCTTGCTCCTTGTCCCTGCTACACACACACACACACACATACACACACACACACACACACACACACATACACACGCACACACACACACACACACACACGCACACGCACACGCACACGCGCACACACACACACACACACACACACACACACCTCAGTCTATGTTCCAAGCTGCTGTAGACCAAAGTCTGTGCATTATCATTAGATGCATTCCCCAGAGCCATAGTTCTCTGTTCCTATGCCTTGAGGCTTCCCTAGTGCTCTGTGTTAAGACTCAGATCAGTGTGATCCTGATGGAGACCATGAAATACAGTCTTAATGTTATTGACCAAAAGGATAGCAGAGTTGTTTGGATACCACTACAATGACTGAACAATAAGATATTACTAAAAGAACAGCAGTGCAATGATGGCATCCTCAACAGTGAGTTAGAGACACTGGGCACTACATCTTCACTATTTGGACTCCAAATACTAAGAAATGTCAAAAAAAGGTGATTGACATTTATCATAAATAAATTAGTTATCCTCAAGGAAGATGGTGCAATTACATCATTTTTTAAAATATGTTTTTAATTGAAATAGAATTACATCACTTTCGGCTACCCCCTCTTCTACTTCATGTCATGCCACTTCTACCCCATGCCACACTCCCTTTCAAGTTGATCATCTTTTTCATTATATATATATATATGCATTTGTATAGACACATGCATTAATATAACCTGCCAAGTCCATTTTTGTTGTTTCTGTGTACATGGTGTAGATAATAACTTCCTGCATGTGGATGTATAAATAGATATCTTTAGACTTAAATAAAAATGTAAAGATAATTAGAGGAACAATTGCCAATGTTAGTAGAATCAAATTAACATTTAATTATAGAGAATTTTTCTTTTAAGCTTAGCATAGCAACCAAGATATTGCAGATGTACATTAGTGAGGAAAAGATGGTGGCCAAAGAAGGAATAGAATGCTCTGACTTCTCCAATATAGTTCAAATTGCCAGAAATTAATAAAGAGATGACACAAATTTTAAAGGCGAAGTTATGACTCTAGACTTGTTCACAGCCACATATGTTTTAGCCATTTCACCCTGTAAAACATTCTAAATCAGAAAAAACACATCCCAAAGTAAGACAAAGCAAAACAATACAATGGCAAAAACACATTGTAAATGTTATTTACTTCATTTGTAGTGTGAGAATTGTAGTGATATGGTCACAACACAAGTGATACTCCCTTCAGTTGATTCTGGATACTTTTCAGTCCATGAATTTTAAATGTATTATTTTATAAGAAATATTAGAAAGAAGATGATTGTAATGGCTGGACAAATGGCTCAGCAGTTAAGGGTACTTGTTGCTCTCATAGAAGACCAGAGTTTGGTATTCAGCACCACTGCATTTGCATTTTTACTTCAACTATGATGGATTTAATACCCTTTCATGATCTCTGTAGGCACCTGCACATACATATGCTCTCTCTCTCTTTCTCTCTCTCTCTTTCTCTCTCTCTCTTTTTCTCTCTCTCTCTCTCTCTTTCTCTCTCTCTCTCTCTCTCTCTCTCACACACACACACACAAACACACACACACACACACACGCACACGCACACACACAAACAAATAAATAAATACTGTTTCCAGAAAAACAATTTGTAGAATAGAAGTGTTCTCAGTGACATACTGCACAGCACTTGGCACACAGCATTGCACTTTCTCCTGTAGTGTCCATCTACTGTCGTGCCCTCATGGCAGCTGCAGCTCTCAATAATGACCTCACCAATATTTGTGTTCACACACCAAGACCAGTCTCCCACAAAACAGAATTCTCTGGAAACATGGTGGATAGCGTGAAAGTTATGTACTCTCTTAGAGAAGTTCTCAGTGTGATCCTTGGTATTTTATTTCCCCTTTATCTATCTATCTATCTATCTAGCTAGCTAGCTATCTATCATATATCTATCTGTCATCTATCTATCTAGTTTACATATACAAATATATAATATATAAACTATAAACACAATATAATACATGTAAATATATTATAATAAGCCATGAGGGTAGATTAGAAATCTAGATAATTAACATACATAGAGAAACAGAGGCAAGACAAGGGGTAAAGCCCCTAAGGAAAGTCCTTCCCTTCTACTTCTCTGCTCTTTCAGTGATAACCTTGCTGTGGTTTGTTGTTGTTGTTCTTGTGTGTGTGTGTTTGTGTGTGTGTGAGAAAGAGATCTTTCTAGTTTACTTTATTGTTGACTATAATATGCCACTTAATTCCTCATTCAAAACTATTTCCCAAAGTATTCAATATTCAGTAGGAATCAAATGCTATGTTTTGAAATTATTCATGTGTGTGCTGCAATTTCTCTACCTGTTGGGACATATCTAGTGCAACACCCGTTGCTTTTCAATCCCTCTAGGCTAATGGAAGATCCAATGTTGACTGTATATCACAAAATGCAGAATGAGTTACATAATCGAGAAGTTCAGTCCTATATCATAATCAAATATCCAAACTTAGCTTAACAGGGAGCTCCTTTCTTCCCAACGAAGGGAAGTAACTATAGTTTTTCTAAAGTAGTGACTATAGCTAGTGGGGAGGGAACTATGAAGAGGAAAGTAGCATGTAGTTAAAAAATAGCCAGGCTCATCTAGCTATGCATCAACATCGGCTGTCACTGTCTGTTCCTAGTCTGGTGCATAACCAGAAACCAAGACCACACCTGTATTTCTCCCACAAATGCAGGCTTTGCCTCTCCAGAATGCTGAGATTGCTCTCTAGGTCCCCAAGGCCAGCTGTGGGTGAACTCTGGCCATCCTGCACTCCGCTGTGGTTACTTCTCCCCTGGAACTCAGTCCTTGCCCAATCTTCCTGTTCCAAAGCCTGGCTGAATTCTGTCCCGTCCATGTTCTTTTCCCAAGCCCACCTGAGTTGATGCAAGATGGAAAACACCAGACAATCTTAGTTTAAAATCAACAGATAACACAAACTGCTGGGAGTGTAATCTATCATCCTAAACTCATCAACTATTCTATGTTGGAGATCTTCCAGTGGCGGAAGCTGCCACTAGGTCTAAGAGTTACAGGTCCACATCTTGCTTCTTCTTGCTCCCTATCTAGCTATAGTATTTCTTCCTCCCCCATTCCCTCTTCCTATCTTGGACCCAGAAGGCCTACCGCTTCCTTTTTGCCCAAGATTGGATTAGCTTCTTGCTGTCTTTATTATCAAATCAATTCATTAAGGGAAAATTCCTCTACAGAGGAACATTATTTTTATGTGTCCATCCAGGTCAGCTGATGCCCATTAGCATGGCAGTCATTTAAAGTTGCTTGTTCTGTGAGGACTTTATGGGGCGTGGGGGGAGGGCACAGTCAGACAGTCAAACATTTTCCTCTTTGAATCATTCCCACTTCTGCCTTTGTCCACAAGTGTGGTAGTAATCTCTATTGTTTCTATTAATCATCATTGTATCCTCCAGATTTCCAGAAGAGTTGGAGCATGATGAACCCAAACCAGCCTTCTTGCAAGACATCTACATGTAGTTCATAGAGAATGTGTGGGCATCTTATACTGTCAAAAATACAGAGTGATTTCACTAAGGTCAATTACCTATAGTTTCACCATCATCTTAAAAATCCAGCAAATATATATTGTTTTAAATCTCTGTTGCTGCCCCACAGTGCACTTCAGATACTGAGATACCAAGATTCCTATGTCCCACCCAGACATCACTGGTTTTCCTTTCTGTTATGAATGCTCCAGAGTCTGAAACCTCTTCTGGTAGAGGGAGGGGTGAGAATGTGCTAGTTTGAATGAAAATGCACCTCATAGTGTCATATATTTGAATGCTTGGTCCACAGTTGTAGAACTTTTTGGAATGCATAAGGAGGCACAGCCTTATTAAAGGAGGTGTGTTACACCGGGCCATGTCTGACTCATTTTCTGCTTCCTGCTGCACATAAGGATGTAAACACTCAGCTACTGTTCACAGCACCATGCCCATCTGCCTGCCTTCTACCCTCCTTCCTGACATGGTGGTCATGGACTAACCCTCTAAAACTATAAGCAGCCCTTCCATTAAATGCTTTCTTTTATAGTTGTCTTGCTCATGGTGTTTCATTGCATCAATAAATAGTAACTAAGACATCCTCTGAATAAGTTTTTCTTGTCAAAATCTAGCCCCACGAGATACAATTCTCTATCCTCATGGTGATAATAAAATCAAGATCTATAAGTGATTTAGTAATTTACTCTCTTCTTATAAGTTTTTGCAAGTCTAATATGGAAGCATAGTATATTTGATTTTGTAAAATAAATATAGAAATCAAAAATCAATTTGAAGTATCTATTGTTTGTACAGTAAGTATGATATATATATATATAATTCACAAATCTTTAAGATTACATTTTCTTTCAGGGACATATACAGTTTCTTGAACATTAAAAGATAAATTGAAAACAGTAATCACAGAGAGGTAACATTTTTATTTAAAGAACTATGCTGAAGTTCAAGAAAGCATTGACATTGACAATTCTTGGTTGTGGAAGTGAGAGCACAAAGGACTGAGTCAATGGTTGAAAATATGTGGTAAGCACGTATTGTGTTATCAAGATAATACACACAAATGTGGGAGAAAAATCAACTGCATTACCTCTCTTCTGACTTCCACAGATGCTGTGATTTCCTCCCATCACATACACACATAATAAAACAGTAACTAATGAGAAAGAATTGGCTCTAGGCCATAGACACAC
>NW_022196899.1:41751636-41759096 GCF_008632895.1 Mastomys coucha | reverse complement strand
AAATTCTCTTCTTCAAAAACACAGATATCTTTATAAGAATGACATCTGCTCCAAGAGGTATCACACCTTTTAATTAAGATGATACTTTTTCTCTCTGATACATTTTCTTTTCTTTTCTTAATTAGATACTTCTTTATTTACATGTCATATTATATCTCCTTTCCCAGTTTCCTGTCTGAAAAAAAAGAAAAAACAAAAACAAAACGAACAACAAAAAAAAACACTGCTCCTTCCCCCCTCCTCCTGTTCACCAACCCACCCTCTCCCTCTTCTTGGCCCTGGCATTCCCCTACACTGAGGCATAGAACCTTCAAAGGGCCAAGGGCCTCTCCTCCCATTGATGACCAATTAGGCCATCCTCTGCTATACATATGCTGCTGGAGCCATTAGTCCCATCATGTGAACTCTTTGGTTGTTGGTTTAGTCCCTGGGAGTTCTGAGGGTGCTAGTTAGTTCATATTGTTGTTCATCCTAAGGGGCTGCAAACCCTTCAGCTCCTTGGGTCCTTTCTCTAGCTCCTTCATTGGGGACCCTGTACTCAGTTAAATGGATGACTGTGAGCCTCTACTTCTGTATTAGTCGGGTACTGTCAGAGCCTCACAAGAGACACCTATCTCAGGCTCCTGTCAGCCAGCACTTGCAGCATCCACAATAGTGTCTGGATTTGATGATTGAATATGGGAAGGATTCCCAGGTGGAGCAGTCTTCGGATTGTTCTTCCTTCAGTTTCTACTCCATATTTTGTCTCTGCAATCCCTTCCATGGGTATTTTGTTCCCACTTTTAAGAAGGAATGAAGTATCCACACTTTGGTCTTCCTTTTTCTTGAGTTTCTTGTTGTTTGTGGATAGTACTTTGTGAATTCCGATCTTCTGATGTAATATCCACTTTTCAGAGAGTGCATACCATGTGTGTTCTTTTGTAATTGGGTTACCTCACTCAGAATGATATTCTCCATGTCCATCCAATTCTCTAAGAATTTCATAAATTCATTGTTTTTAATAGATGAATAATCTCCATTGTGTAGATGTACTACATTTTCTGTATCCATTCCTCTGTTGAGGGACATCTGGGTTGTTTCCAATTTCTGGCTATTATAAATATGGCTGCTATGAACATGGTGGAGCATGTGTCCTTATTATATGTTGGAGCATCTTCTGGGTATATGCCCAGGAGTGGTATAGCTGGATCCTTTGGTAATACTATGGCCAATTTCTGGGGGAACCACCAAACTGATTTCCAGAGTGGTTGTGCCAGCTTTCAATCCCACCATCAATGAAGGAGTGTTCCTCTTTCTCCACAACCTCTCCAGCATCTGCTGTCACCTGAGTTTTTTTTTATCCTAGTCATTCTGATGGTTGTGAGGTGGAATCTCAGGGTGGTTTTGATTTGCATTTCTTTAGGTGCTTCTCAGCCATTCTGTATTCATTGGTTGAGAATTCTTTGTTTAGCTCTATAATCCATTTTTAATAGGGTTATTTAGTTCTCTGGAGTCGAACTTCTTGAGTTCTTCATATATATATTGGATATTAACCCTCTATCAGATATAGAATGGATAATGATCTTTTCCCAATTTGTTGATTGCTGTTTTGTCCTGTTGACAGTATTCTTTTCCATACAGAAGCTTTGCAACTTTATAAGATTCCCATTTGTAAATTCTTGATCTTAGAGCATGAACTATTGGTGTTCTGTTCAGGAAATTTTCCCCTGTGCTCATGTGCTCAAGGCTCTTCCCCACTTCCTTTTCTATTAGTTTCAGTGTATCCTGTTTTATGTGGAAGTCCTTGATGCACTTGGACTTGAGCTTTGTACAAGGAGATAGGAGTGGACTGATTTGCATTCTTCTACATACTAATAGCCAGTTGAGCCAGAACCATTTGTTGAAAATGCTGTCTTTTTTCCACTGGATTGTTTTAGCTCCTTTGTCAAAGTACAAGTGACCATAGGTGTATGGGTTCATTTCTGGGTCTTCAGTTCTATTCCATTGATCTACCTGCTTGTCACTGTACCAATTCCATGCAGTTTTTATCACAATTTCTCTGTAGTACAGCTTAAGGTCCAGGATGGTGATTCTACCATAGGTTCTTTTATTGTTGAGAATAGTTTTAAATATCCTAGGTTTTTTGTTATTCCAGATGAAATTGCAAATTGCTCTTTCTAAGTCTGTGAAGAATTGAGTTGAAATGTTGATGCAGATTGCATTGAATCTGTAAATTGCTTTCGGCAAGACGGTCATTTTTACTATATTAATCCTACCAATCCACGAGCATGGGAGATCTTTCCATCCTGTAAGATCTTCTTCAATTTCATTCTTCAGATACTTGAAGTTCTTGTCAAACAGATCTTTTACTAACTTAGTGTTGGATTTTGTCAAATTCTTTCTCAGCATCTAATGAGATGATCATTTTTTTTCCTTTGAGTTTATTTATATAGTGAATTACTTTGATGGCTTCCCGATTATTGAACCATCCCTGGGAAGAAGTCTACTTGATCATGATGGATGATCATTTTGATGTGTTCTTGGATTCAGTTTGCAAGAATTTTATTGAATATTTTTGCTTCGATATTCATAAGGGAAATTGGTCTGAAGATTTCTTTCTTTGTTAAGTTTTTGTGTGGTTTAGGTATTAGAGTAATCATGGCTTCATAGAATGAAATGGGTACAGTACCTTCTGTTTCTGTTTTGTGGAATAGTTTGAGGAGTATTGGTGTTAGGTTTTCTTTGAAGGTCTGAGAAAACTCTGCATTAAAACCATCTGGTCCTGGGCTTTTTTTTTGGTGGGGGGGAGATTGCTTATGACTGTTTCTATTTCATTAGCAGATATGGAACAGTTTAGATTGTTAACCTGATCTTGATTTAACTTTGGTACCTCGTGTCTGTGTAGAAAATTGTCCATTTCATCCAGGTTTTCCAGTTTTGTTGAGTATAGGCTTTTGTAGTAGGATCTCATCATTTTTTGTATTTCCTTATTGTCTGTTGTTATGTCTCCTTTTTCATTTCAGATCTTGTTAATTAGGATACTTTCTCTGTGCCCTCTAGTTATTCAGGCTAAGGGTTTATCTATTTTGTTGATTTTATCAAATAACCAGCTTCTGGTTTGGTTGATTCTTTGTATAGTTCTTTTTGTTTCTATTTGGTTGATTTCAGCCCTGAGTTTGATTATTTCCTTCCTTTGACTCCTCTTGGGTGAATTTGCTTCTCTTTGTTCTAGTGCTTTCAGATGTGCTGGAACAGTGCTGGTGTATGCTCTCTCCAGTTTCTTTTTGGAAGCACTTAAAGCTATGAGTTTACCTCTTAGGAATGATTTCATTGTGTCCTTTAAGTTTGGGTATGTTGTGGCTTCATTTTAATTAAACTCTAGAAATTCTTTAATTTTTTTTTATTCCTTCCTTGACCAAGTTACCATTGAGTAGATTGTTGTTAAGCTCCCATGTGTAGGTGGGCTTTCCCATGTTTATGTTGTTATTGAGGAACATCTTAGTCCATGGTGGTCTGACAGGATGTAAGGAATTATTTCAATCTTCTTGTATTTGTTGAGACCTGATTGTGACCAATTATATGGTCAGTTTTGGAGAAGGTACCATGAAGTGCTGAGAAGAAGGTATATACTTTTGTTTTAGGATAAAAAAAAGTTCTATAGCTATCTGTTAAATGATGGAGTTTTCCATTTACTATCCTTTGAAGGGTTGGATTTGTAGAAAAATATTGTGTAAATTTTGTTTTGTCATGGAATACTTTGGTTTCTCCATCTAGAACTTGAGAGCTTTGCTTGGTATAGTAACCTGGGCTGGCATTTGTGTTCTCTTAGTGTCTATATGACATCAACCCAGGATCTTCTGGCTTTCATTGTCTCTGGCAAGAAGTCTGCTGTAATTCTGATAAGTCTGCCTTTATATGTTACTTGACATTTTTCCCTCGCTGCTTTTAATATTCTTTCTTTGTTTTGTGCATTTTGGTGTTTTGACTATCATGTGGTGGAAGGAATTTCTTTTCTGGTCCAACCTATTTGGAGTTCTGTAGGCTTTTTGTATGTTCATGGGCATCTCTTTCTTTGGATTAGGGAAGTCTTCTTCTATAATTTTGTTGAAGATATTTACTTGCACTTTAAGTTGGAAGCTTTCACTCTCTTCTATACCTATTATCCTTAGGTTTGGTCTTCTCATTGTGTCCTGGATTTCCTGGATGTTTTGGATTAGGAATATTTTGCATTTTGTGTTTTCTTTGACTGTTGTGTCAATGTTTTCTATGGTATCTTCTGCCCCTGAGATTTTCTCTTCTATCTCTTTTATTCTGTTGGTGATGTTTGCATCTATGGGTCCTGACTTCTTTTCCAGGATTTCTATCTCCAAAGTTGTCTCCCTCTGTGATTTCTTAACTGTTTCTACTTCCATTTTTAGGTCCTGGATGGTTTTGTTCAACTCTTTCACCTGTTTGGCTGTGCTTTCCTGTATGTCTTTAATGGATTTTTGTGTTTCCTCTTTAAGGACTTGTACCTGTTTACCTGTGTTCTCCTGTATTTCCTTAAGGGAGTTATTCATGTCCTTCTTAAATTCCTCGATGACCAGCGTGAGATATGATTTTAGATCCAATTCTTGCTTTTCCGGTGTTTTGGGATATCCAGGACTTACTGTGGTGGGAGTACTAGGTACTTGAATCCAAGTGTTCTTGGTTTCTGTTGGTAAGATTCTTAAGTTTGCCTTTCGCGATTTGTTGATCTCTGGTGTTTGATGTTCTTGCTGTCTCTGGCTGGAGCTTGTTCCTCCTGTAAGCCTCTGTCAGTACTTCTGGGATATAAGGTCTCCTCTGGAAAGACTAGTGTGCAGAGGGCTGTGGATAAGCTGCTCGTCCTGAGTCCTGCGGCCAGAGCATACTCTGGAGATAGGCACTCTGCTTGGGGGAAAGTTGCAGAAAAGGCTGTGGAGCTACAGTCTTTCATAGGTGTAGAAGAAGGTAGAAAAGATTATGTCCCAGCTGCTCTGCCACTTCTGAGGCCTGTGCCTCCTGGCTGGTCCAGTCTTAGAAAGTCACCAGAGAGAAAATGGTGATCTCACCTGAGTCCCTTGGTCAGAGCACTCCCTTGAGACAAAGGCTGTGGATCTGCTGTCCCTCCTAGGTGTAGATCTCTTAGATGTTTGATGCATGCTTCCTCAGAATTTTTGCCCTCTTTTTCCCTGTGCCTTGAACACTATGTTGTTCAGTGGTTCTACCTAAATAAAGCAAATATGACTAACAGATTGAACTGTCTGTTCTCTATTCTCCTTCTATGAAAGTCATGTAAAATTTGTTGACAATTTGAAAAATGTTTTACAATTTGCTTCTTGCTAGTTTGTCTAGTTAGTAGTATATTCTACAGACATAGTTAAATCCATAAATCTGATCCAAATGGATCAGATGAGTGGGATGGAACCAGACATCAGACAAACAATATTTGTGATTCTAGTAACCATGATGTTGAAGCAGGAAAATCACTAGTTTGAAATGAGCTGCAGCTATATATTAAGACTATGCCACATGAGTAGTGGGGCAGGGGAGGAAGTAAGGATGGAAGAAAATAGAAAATAGAGAATGAAATAATAAGGGAGGAAGAAAGAAGGGAGGGAGGAGAAAACAAAGAAAATTTTGGAAAAAAAGGTGTTTTTCATATTAATTCTAATATCACATAGACCTATAGGATCTTCACATACTCACTTGCCCTACAAGTACAATACTCCAGTGAGTTTACCATGTTGAAAACATTGAATAATCAAGCTGTGAATAAAAAGTAATATATTTCAGCAAAAATTAATGGTAAATATTTGGTCTACAAATAGCTTTGAGTATCTTTAGAGTTTTATAGACTGTTATTTAAACATATTTAAATACTTTAATTTCAGAACATATGAATTTATATCTTTAATGACTAAATTAAATAAATTTACTTTATTCCAATTACTTTTGATATATTTAGCTGAACGTGGTAGCACATGCCTTTAATCATCCCACCTCAGGTATCAGAGGTAGGCTGATCTCTATGAGTTTGAAGACATCCTGGTGTACATAGTAAGTTACAGCTGATCTTGGCTATTTAGATAAACTTTTTCAAACAACAAAGAAACAAAACAAAATAAAGTAAAATAATTATATGTATATATATATATAGGTATATATATTTGTTTCTACTTATAATCTATCTATAAATCAAAATAAAGTACATAAAATTTATTTTACTTAAGTGAAATATACAATTTTAAAATGTGCCATATAAATAATAAGTACCAGAATTCAAACACTTTATTTCACTTAATAATTGAATTGCATACTTGCCCACTAAAATGATAAGAAATGTACAATTGTATTAGGCTAAAAATTATTTTCCAATTACTCTTGCCTCATCTCATTAGAAGAACAAACTCTATTACCTGAGAATGTTACACTAATGTGCTGTTACAGAAACCTTGTGCTTGCTACTCTGTTGAAAAACGTGTCCACTGGAAACAAACCTCAATAGTGGACTTATTTATTTCTGAGTGAATTTTCTGGACATTAATTGATGTAATTCTTATTTAATTTGTATTAAGGTATCAAATGTTCAGGAAACAATTCATTGTTATTACTCACAAAGTTAATCTAAGATACATTTATATCTTAAAATTTTCTCCCTTCATTTGCTTATCTCTTCATTTGACTATCCACAAACACATATCAGAAGGCTTTTCTATATGCAAAGTTCTTTAACATGTTTTGAGGTACAGTGAAAAGTGGGTGGTGAATTCTTAAGTTAATTTGGTTCCAAGTATCATTTTGAGTATTTATTGGTTGAGTCCTAATTGGTTTGTAATTCATTTATTTAGAAAGAGAATTAAGAAGAGGTCATTGCAGAGAGATTAGAGGAGAAGGGGGGACCCAGGGCCAAATGAGGCAGAAGGAGGCATGTGAAGTGAGGGGGATACAGAGAGAAGTATGACAGTTTGTTTTTTAACTTTTGAATTTTATTGATTCTTTATGAGTTTCACTTCATGTATCCCAATCCCACTTATCTCCCCATCCCTTTGTACCTTTCCTCTGTCCCTGTAATCTTCTCCCCAAAACGAAAACAAAAATAAAAATTAAAAACAAACAAACTAACTAACAGAAAATCCAACTCAACGTGGAAGCTGGAGCTTGTCAAAGAAGTGTGACAGTTGCAAAATGAGTCAAGAGAGAAGGCACTCCACAGACCAGGAGGCCTTGTTCAGTTGTGTGCCTGTGTATGTGTGTGTGTGTGTGTGTGTGTGTGTGTGTGTGTGTCCTTCTGGTCCTGTTGTCAGTAACAGGGAAATATACAGTAAATTTTGATTTGGTTGTTACATTGTAACAAACTGTTTGTAGAAGACCTATATCTGATGGGGGGAGTAATTAATAAACAAGTGCAGACAAGATAGCCAAAACTATTCTCAACAACAAAGGAACCTCTGGTGGAATCACAATCCCGGACCTTAAGC
>NW_022196899.1:41726999-41749460 GCF_008632895.1 Mastomys coucha | reverse complement strand
GGGAAACCGGGAATGGAGAAAGTTACATGTAAATAAAGAAAATATCAAAAAAAATAAATAAATAAAAATAAACAAGTGCAGAACCAGAAAAAAGAAATGTGTGATACTGATACAGTTAATAGGAACACATATGGGAAAACGTGGAGCCAATAAATATTCATGATGAAAAATGATAGAGGAATGGATTTGTTACAGCAAGGAATTTCACAAGCCACCTGAAAATTCAGGCAAGAATATGACTCTTTTTTTTTTTCAGTTAAAATAGTGTAGTAAATATTATGTAATGAGATATTCATTTGAAATTCACTTTAACCATTTAAAAATCAACATAGTGTATGGAGACCACTCCAGAAACTCACAAACAATGAATAACAAAGAAGTAAGTAAGTGAATGAATGAATGAATGCATTTTGCAGAGTTTTTTAGTTCAGTACCAATGCCTACAAAACAACACTGTACCTACATCATAGAGGAACATCAAAAAAGAGGGGTGTAAGACTAGGGATCAAGAACTTTGCTGTCAGATTATGTCTCCTAGGCATAGCATCAGAAGCCACACCCATAATGTCTAGCCAGTATGATGGCCTAAATGTGACAGGTACAAGCACACACACACACACACACACACACACACACACACACACACACACACCAAAAAAATGGGCATGTTAAAGTGGGTGGGGAGAAGCCCACAAAGTCTAAATTTCATAGCAATTACTACAGGAAGCAAGGTAAAGCTGGCCTTGAGTGTCCTGACCCCCTCCAGGAAAGAGTATACCAATTGCTTGCTGAGTGCTAAACAGGCAGTTCTGAAAACATATACACAATTTACATTAAATGGATTGAACAGGATGTACAAAGAGATACATAAGCATGCACAATTACATGTATGCATGCAGTAGCAATTGATGATATAAGAGGGCCACATATTGAAACAATACATGCAGAGGTGGGAGAATTGGGATGGAGCAAAGGAAAGTGGAAATATTTAATTAAATTATAGTTTCAAAACCTTATGCATATATTATGATAAGGAAAAATTGAAAATAATGATTTACATTACTATGAAGAGGTTTTTGAGTGTTCAAACATGCTCAGAAGGTGTCAACATTTTTATCTGCTCATTCTAGACTACTTGAATTCTGATGGAAGCAATATTTTCTCTCCACCTTGACTGGGGAAAAGGGAGATCCTTTTGCTTAACGAAGATGACCAAATGCTTTGTGTTTAGCTGGTGTCTGGAAGTGAAAAAAATAGCACTAAACAGCAAGCAAGCAAACAAGTAGAGCCTCATGGAACTCTCCATAGGGGTTTCCAGAGCCTGGGTGATTCTGGGTTATCTATTGCATCAGCACTACCAGTGCTCATATGCCCCCACTTTGGGTCAAATAGCCATGAGTATCTCCTTTTTCTTAGTCTATTTTAGCCCAATTTGGAGCATTTATAAAGGATGATCTATTGAAATGTTCATTTATAAATTATATCTTTGGGTTTCCGAGTAATAACAAAACAAAAGACTATTATCTAAAATATTCCTCTTGAGATGATTTCTTAGAAGAAGATTGAGTATGCTGCCGGAAAATTGCTTTGTTTGTGTCAGGTTTTAATCTTTTTTCTGTTAGTAGGATTGTTACATGGTTGTGGATAAAAAAGAAAAGCAATTATGGTCCTTTCATTTGCCCTCTTATGAGTCAGTAAAGTGAATTACTAACACTTAGCACTTCGAATCGGGTTCTTGAAAAATGAAAGATGTGATAAATACCATTGTTTCCAAATAAAGCAATGTTTTCTTTGATAATTAATATATAACATGTTCATGTATTCAAATTTATTCATTTTTAATTGTTTTATGTTTTTGAGGATATATTCTGTATAGACATATGTATGCCATGTGTGTACATATACCACAGAGAACAGAAGAAGGCCTTGGATCTTTGGATACTTGGATTTAGAGGTAATTCTAAGCCATTGTGGAGGTGCTGGGAAAAAATTCAGGTGCTCTGAAAGAAAGACAAACACCCTCCCCTCTGAATCATTTCTCCAGTGTCGAATAAGGTGATGTATTTTTAAAGATTAGAAACATCATTGTGCAGAATACAATAACTTCATAAGACCCAACCCTTAACGTGCACAGTGGATTTAAAATACAATGCTTTTAAGCTCCCATGCTCTTGTGATTTTTGGAAAGGGTACCATCATGCTGATGATGAATGTATCTTTCCCTTTTTTGATCCTCTTTCATCCTCAGAGGCTTCATACTCCAGCATCCTCAGCCTCTCATTATGGACTGAAAACCAGCAAGTCCAGATATCTTCAGGGCAGTCCAGATTGGGGTTGATGAGGCTTTCTTCCTTTGGAATTGAGAAGCGACTGGTTCTTAACCTCTCCAGCACCGAGAATATCCCCTTTGGATTACCTAATCCTTATAACTTTTAAGACCTTCTTGTAAGCTCTCTTTCAAAACACACACACACACACACACACACACACACACACACATGAATGTTCTCCTGTGTGGGCTCATGTATATTTCAATAGAACCCTGTCTAAAACAGGAATTGTTTAGAGTTGTTTACTGTCTTCTTGTGTCTATAATTTTCCACACTACAATAAATGATAGTAAAAATTCTCTTTATTAAAATCATCACCATCACCCAGTACTGAAGCATGAGTCCTAACCTTTATATTCCATGAGCTGTGAAAGGAGAAATAGCTCCCCTTTGAAGGGAAGTTGTAGGTGGGTATGCCCTATAACATTTAACTTCTCTATTTTTCTGTTCATAAGAGTTCATCTTCCATGATCACGTGAGTCTTAACATAATTAGGAAAAGAAGAGCAGTGGTCACAAGACAGTTTAATCACTATGTATTTTTTATTCCTAGTGCATATCGTATCTAAATGTACATACACAGCATTCTAGCCTGGAAATAACGTGATGCTTATACATGTTCATGGATCCCTCTGAAACCTTCCCTGGTTTCGTTCTTCACACCAAAAGTTACAAGTGAGAGATCCAGAGAATCTATTGTAGAACAGAACATATCAGTTGATACGACACCACACTATACTATCACGTCTGCATTTCTTTTTCTTCTATAAAAAAAAAATGCATGGGAAAGCCTGTAATTTCACAGGCTACATTCTCTGGAAATGATTGACATTACAACAGGAGTTATTAATAAATCTCACCAAAACCAAGCACAATTCAGGCAACATTTGGAAGCCAAGAGAAACAGTATTGCATTTCTCAGATAAACTCTGAAATGCTATTATGCTAACTCCTCTTGGCAAGAGGCTCTCTCTTGGCTGGAAGAGAATGCCCCAAGGATACACGGATCTGTGTTCCTATGGGTACCCAGCAGGATATTCAGAGGAAGCAATATGCAAGCTGATAAGCAGATCTGAGCAAGCCTGGGCAGCAGAGAGAGGTCAGAGAGAAATGCAATGGCTATGATATCACTTGAGATTTCCCAAAGAACTTGCAAAACACTATGTGGCAAGGTACTTGCTCTCAAGAGACTATGTTTCTGTGGAGACTGCCTAATACATCCAATAACTTGAGCTCTGAGTATACACATGCTTGCTTGTGTTAAACTGGAACACATGTACTTCATTTCTTTTATTCCAGTTAACATTTTATGCCCTAGTTTATTCCCTTTTATTATTTGAATTCATGTAAAATATTTTCTGCATATTTATCTTTTCCTTTTAATCTTTTAGTATTTTTGTTTTTATAATCTCACAGTTAATTGTTCTGGGCTGATTTATCTTTCCTTACCCTGGTACAAGACTTTTATCTTGTGTTTACTTTGTTCTCATATTATTTACTTACCTACTTTCTTCTTATCACCTCAAGCTTTGCTTTAATTATTTCCCTTTATGTTATCTATTTTTCATTTTACTTTTTAATTTTGTATTATCTTTCTTCTGCCTTATCTTTACCTTTGCTTTATTTTAATATAACAAATGCTGTGTCCAAAGCCCAATGGAGGGGATGCAAGCAGCGCAAGGCTCACTGGAAAGTGAAATGTTTGTTCCCCACTCCAGTTGGCCTGGTTCTTCCTGTCTCTCACAGGGCAGAGTTCTCTCTATATCCTCTATATAAAGGAAGTCTCCATATCCTTCTATTAGAAAGTCAGAGTTATATCTAATGAAAGGCACAGTCCCTGGGTTGAAACAAAATTTAAATCACATTAGAACTGTATTCTTCAGACACTTTGCACTGAACCTTTCCCTTCTACATTCATAACTTTCCAATAGATGTGTTCACAAGCAATGAATAATCTTTACTTTGCCCGAGTTCATTAATATAGGACAGGCATATGAATAGCACTTAATTATGTTTCTACAGGGCTGACAATCTGGATTCTCTTTGAACCATTTCCTAAATCTAGATGTATTCTGCACTAAGCAAGTGATATTCATCTCCTCATCTCCTCATCTGTCATTGGAACTGAACTTTTAGGGTCAAGAAAAGACAGGAAGCCCAGATAAGGTAGGCTCAGATACTAACCATCAATAGATCACTTAAATATACATATTTCCCCACTAATGCTAATTTTGATTCATATTTTAATAACAAGCTTTAACACTATTCTGCATTAATTAACTGTTCTAGCTTTCTGGTCTCAAAATTGACTGTTCTAGTTTTCCAGACTGAAATAGCTGAAATACTAAAGCCAAGTTATTTTTTAAAAGATTTATTGTTTGTGTGTATAGGGGGTTTTCCTGCATGCAGGTCTGTGAACTACACACAAGCAGTGCTCATGGAGGTAGATTCTCTGAAACTGGGCTTACAGATGCTAACAACTCTAGGATGGTGGGAACTGTCTCAGGTTGCCCTGCAAAGGCAGTGAGTGCCCTCAACTGCTATGATATCTCTCCAACCTTACTACTCCATTTTTATTACTTTTCATACATTTGCATAGTCTTTTGTTGCAATGGTTTCTATCTAGTTTTACTTAGGCATTTTCTCATTTGTTCTCCTTCCACACTGCCCTTCCCTACTATGCTCTATGCCTACTTCCATCAGACCCTTTCCTTTCCTCAAGCACCCCTTATTGTACCTATGACATGTATTGTGTTGCCTTTTCACTTCACCCTCCCTTCAAGTATCTTCCTCTGACCTCATGATCCCCCTTTAAGTTTCATGACGTTTTTATAGACACATACATTTACACACATACAAATATATATCACACACACTCACGTACCCATGACACACACTCACACACCCACTCACAGACACGCACACACCCATTCACACACACACATACACACACACACACACATGCACACACACACGCTTTATATGTAACTTTAAAATGCAGGTTACATATATACGGTGATTTGAATATGTGTGACCAAGTCAGTGGCACTATTAGGAGGTGTGGTCTTGTTGGAGCAAGTATGTCATTGTGGGGATGGGCTTTGAGACCCTCCCCTAACTGCCAGAGAAAATCACTCTTCTCCTAGTGGCCTTCAAATTAAGATGCTGAACTCTCAGCTCCTCCCTCACCATGTCTACCTGGATGCTGTGCCATGCTGCTGCCTTGGTGATAAAGGACTGAACTGAACCTGTAAGCCAGCCCCAATTAAATGTGGTCTTTTAGATGAGTTGCTTTGGTCGTGGTGTCTCTTTGCAGCATTGGAAACCCTAAGACAAACATATAAATGTGAAATTTTATATGTTTCCATTAGATTGGATTCTTTTGCTCAACATGATGATTTCACATTCTTCCATTTTCCTGTAAATGTCAGGGCTTCACTTCTCTTTATTAATGCATAAAAATTCACTGTGTGTATGAGTCACATTGTATTTTTCCTTTCATAGTTTGGAACTAGGAAGCAAACTCCAGTATGCGGCTGGGTTCATAAATGAAGTCTTGACTGTAGTTTTCTGCTTTGGGTTTTGTCATTGTCAACTGGTATCAAGGTAAAGGTGGCTTCATAGGATTCAATTGTTGCTATTCCACCCTTTTCTGTTTATTGTAAAGTTTAGGAAGCACTGATACCTAATAATCAGTAAAGCACTTGTGAAAATCAAGAGTAGATTCATCTATCCCTGGATTTTTTTTTTTTTTTTGTAATGAAACTAACTACTGTTTCAGCCTTCTTGTTTAGTAAATGTTTAAGTTATTTCTATATTCTTGATTTAATTTTGGCAGTTGTCATGTGTCTAGGATTTACTAATATCATCAAAATAATCCACATCTTTGAAATTGGTAATCAAGATTCATTTAATCTGTATTCATCTCTTTTGCTCTCCCAATTAAATTAATCTACCTTTTCTGCTTATCCTTCGGTTTGTTTGCTAAGTTTTTGTCAATATTGTTTTTCTTTTTATTTGGTAGATTATTTACACTCTTGCTGTAAGTTCTATTTCACTAATTTCTGCTCTGAACATTTTTATTTTTCCATTTACTGCCTTAGGGCTTGTTTTACTCTTATTTTTGTTTGTTTTTTTGAGTAAAATTTTCCATTAGATTATTTATTTGAGATGATTCTACATCCAGGTTATATTTAGAAGCCCATTTTATTTTCTTTACTTCAGGAATTTGCTGTTATAACATCACCAAGTAGATTCTCTGTGTTTCTGCTGTTCAGCTTCACTCCTTCTCTAGACCATGATTTCTCAGGCTTGTTCTCTAGATGATAGCACAGAATTAATACCATTGTGATAAAATTATGATGTTTGGTCATACTTTTTTTGCATTTGGTTGGCTTTACTGCAGTGTTTTCTTGGTCTTGTTCCCCATCCCTGATATTTATTTTATTTGCTTAGTTAGGTTTAGTGGTAAATTTTTTTCTATTAGGTGTTTTATTAGGTTCATGGCAATTTTCCATTTCTAATATATGGGTTTATAGTTTTAATTTAAAACTTAATTTTTCTTGCTGAAAATTTCTCCTGCATTGCTAAAGTTTTCTTTCATTTTGTGTTATCTTTTCTACATTTTCATCCTTTTTGAGGTTATTGAAGTTTTTACCAGGAAACTTTGACATGTGTATTTATCTGATATTTTAACTACATTGATACTTTTGTGTTTAGCATCTGAGCAGTTGTGATATACTGACAGCTTCATGTCCCTTTGGTTTCACATGTTTACATGTCTGGGTCAAGATTTGCCAGTTTGTTGGTTAAGTTATTTTTTCCCACATTTAATTCAAGATTTTCTTATTAAGCAACCAGGTCTTGAAATCTTAATATCCAAAATCATTCTGGTAGAAGGAAACAAATTGCTAAAAGAAAACAAATTTCAAATTACAATGGTTAGAGAAACACACTTACTATTATCAGCAGTCCACAAAAATCATCACTGATGGCCACAAAACTGAAAATGACAAACCTTCTGTAGGACAAACCTTCTTAGTATATTCTGTAGAATATACTAAGTAAAAAAAAAAAAAAAACATATTTAGACATATGTATAACAAGAATTATACAGGAATGAAATAAAAAAGGCAGCAGAGAAAGAGGAGAAAGCAAAGAAGCTTTACTTGCTAGCATGGGTAAACAATTCTATCAACTATGCTAAGGAGAAGTCCTCTAGGTCCTTCGTAACTTTAGGAGTTGTTCCTTTGGTTCTCATGTCTTCTAGTTTCTTGAACAAATGGGTTTGAAATCCTGGTTATCTTCTTGGGATCTGGTGTGTAGGAAGAACTGTGCTCCAGCAGAGTGAAAACACTAAAATGTAATAGAGATTTCACTAAGTTGAAGTTTACAGTTCAATGATACAGTCATTAGGCCTAAAACATAATACTCTAGAAAACACACTGAGATATTTCCATGTAGTTTTAAAAGGTCAATCCCTGATTAGTCTGAGAATTTCATGGTTATACTGATTGTACACATTAATTGATTTGCATTGTGAAGTGTATAGTTGTATTTACTTCAAGAGAAGTTTAATTTGCACCTTTGTCAAAGTGTTCCAGAAAAAGCTTAAAACTATTGACAAACAATCCTTCCTGCAAATGTAAATAGGAACTGGTTTTTTTTTTTTTTTTTTATAAATGTAGGATAGCCATTTGCCTTTCCTACACATGTGTTTTTGAGAATCTAATAGCATGCTTTATAAACAAGTCACGTTTGTTTAGATTTATTAATTTCATGCATATGATTGTTTCCCTTGCATGTGTGTATACGTCTGGTGTCCACAAAGTTCTGGCTCCCCAGAACTGAAGTCATAGATGTTTGTGAGTGTTCCCATTCCAGAAAGTGCTGGATCCTCAGAATTGAATAAGATGGTTGTGAAGTAGGATATGGGTTCTGGAACCAGATCCAAGTCTGCTTCAGGAACAGCAAATGTTCTTAACAAGTGAGCCAACTCCAGCTTCTCAGCAGCCAGAAACTCATGGAATTCAGGATTTAGAATGTCATGGCCCAGTACATTCTTATTTCTGCTCTAAGACTTGGACACTTGTAAATAATTTCTATACAGTAAAATGGCCCAGACACTTTCTCCTGACTGCTCCCTGAGAGCATCTGTCACACTAGTTAGAATGTTAAATTTTTATTTTAATACCTTGTCCTCTTTGTCCTTTGGCTTCTCAGCATTCAAAACAATTCAAAACAATTATTTCTGCATCAGGAGCACTGTTTGCCATGTCATCCTGCTTGTCATTTACAGAATATAGTATGTGACAGTGCTGCACGGATTCATCCTAGCACATTTACAGGACCTTAGAATTAAAGTGTTCCTATCTCCTGTCCTTTAAGAAAAGAGTGTTCTGTAAATATGACAAGAGGATGTACTGGTGCCCTTTCACACACTGCATTCCAGACATCACACAACCTTCAGCTGCCTTTCTTCTGATTATAAAGTAAACCTTACTATATTAACATGATGAATTAATTATTTTGGCTACTTAATTTTAGTTATGTTCTGTATGCTTGATATACAACCTTCAATTAGTGACAAGAAATAGGAACAGGGTACAGAAGACAGCACACATATTTCTGAGTATCACTTTGCCTAATGCAGTTGACTTTTATAATTTGGAAAGTGTTGCATTGCCAGTGATAAGTTAGGAAACTGGACTTAAGGAGAACTCCAGTAATAATAACGGATGACAACGATGATTGCCAGGATGATTCCAACCTGCATATGTATCTCTCTGTGTATGTTTATGTGCCAAGCTGCATGCAAACAGGTGACCATAGGGAGCACTCTGGGCCCTTGCTTTATTCACTGAGAAAAGGACTTCTATTTTTCTAGTGATTATCCTGTCAATTTCATTTGTTTCTGTAAGAACCCTGGAATTCAGATCCACAGAACTGTATATGGCCTGTATTTACATGTGTTCCAGGGATTCTGTCTTCTGTGCTCACACTTGCATGGTAAGCACTTTACACACTGAATCTTCTTCTGAGTCCCAACAGTATTTATTTATTTATTTATTATAAAGGAAATTACACTTGGCCTTAGAAGTAGGAGAAGAAATGGATTCTTTTTAAGTTTTCCAAATGTAACAAAACCAGATCATTATTAACATTTAAAATGACCAATAATGTTGTTCAAAATTAGTGATCAAGTAGGTAATATTTGTATTTGAGAATTCAGTTTTATAAATGATTCTCTTATCGCCACATCTTAATCAAACTTTGAGATCTGAAATGTCCTCACAATAAAGTATAATGCTCTTTGAATTTTAAAAGGGTTATTTATATTTCTGATTTGCATTTGGGTAGATGATTCTTATTTATTGTTTTGAAGTTATTAATTTTATAATAATTCCTATTATTGCTATTTGGGCAGATCCTGATTGTCATGATAGTACCAAATAAAATTAATTCCATTTAAGTTATTAAAATGTAAACGTTCTAGAATCGTAAAGCCTATAAAGAACATAATTAATTGCTGTTCTCTTAAAAAGCAAGTTGTCTATGTAAAGCCAAGATTCCCACTGTAATTTCTTTTTAAAGATTTATTTATTTTATGTATATGAGTACACACTGTATCTGTACAAATAGTTGTAAGCCTTCATCTGGTTGTTGGGAATTGACTTTAGGACCTCTGCTTGCTCTGGTCAACCCTGCATGCTCATGCCCAAAGATTTGTTATTACAAATAAGTGCACTGTACCTATCTTCAGACGTACCAGAAAAGGGCATCAGATCTCATTATGGGTGGTTGTGAGCCACCATGTGGTTGCTGGGATTTGAACTCAGGACCTTTGGAAGTCAGTGCTCTTACCCACTGAGCCATCTCACCAGCCCCCCCACTGTAATTTTTGATGATGGCTCAATGTATTTTTTAAATTAAATTGCTTATATTTATTTGTTTATTTGTGTGTATATATGTGTTTGTATGTCTGTGTATGTGTGTGGATGCATGTGCACATACACAATGCTATATATGTGGAAGTCAGAGAACAACTTTCTACATTAGCTCTTTCCTTCCACCTCATGATTTGCAGGGATCAAACTCGGGATTGTTAGGTGTAGCAGCAAGTTCTTTTATCCACTGAGTCATCTCACTGGTAATTTTGTGGACATTTGTGAAGCCCATGGCAGTAGACGCAGAAGCAACCTAAAATCCTGTCCTTTTGTGTCATTATGAGATTGCTGACCACCCAGCCCAATTTTTTTTCATTTCACATCAAGTTATAAACAACCCATTTCCCTTCCTTCCTGGGGCACTTTATCTTCTCCTTTCATTTCCTGCCTATTTTCTCTATTCTTCAAGATGTAGCTGAATTTCTACTCTTTCTTTTCATGTTGATATCAGACCTGGATCTATCAAATAACACTGAATATATTTGTGAATTAATATAAAAAGAAACTACAGCTTTTGCTCTCAACTTATAAGACAGGTAGAGGTATTCATGCTGAGTCTCAAAAGCTGCACGAAATTGTTACTAGCAGGATTTTCCTGTCTTTTGCCTTGGACATTTGAGCATATAGCTTTCAATGTGTGCTCAGGGCTCCAGAACTGCCTTTTTTATCTGAGGCATCAATACAAATGGTAAGTAAGAAGACATGAGATAAATGGCAAGAGTGTCAGTCTCCTCACTTAATGAGCTCTCTGGCAAGAGAGTCTATTAACTTATACTTCAGCTGTACCTGTTAAAATGACCACTTCCAATAACAACATGAGTGAGAAAACACAATTCCTTAAACAAGAACATTGAATGCTCCCCAAGTAGAGCATTATTTCTATGAAGGAAAAAGAATAAAAACTAGAAGGTCACACACAGCAAGGCATTTGAAGGTTCTTGGCCCTTTGAAATGTGTAGCTTTACTAGAAAGCTTTGAATTTTTTTATTTTTTGAATTTACAAGTCTTGTTTGTTTTGTGAGTTATTCTGAGATGAAAAAGAATGGCTTCTCATTGAGGAAAGTGATTTTGAAAATGATAAGAGAATTAGACTGTGTTTGTTAGCAACAACAACACATATTGGGAAGTCAGTTGTGTGAGCAACATGTCTCTGGAGCAGTGTAGTATATGGCAGTTACCAGGAGCAGCGGTCAATTTCTGGAGTCTGAGTTCTTGCCTCCACAGTGCTGAGCATGTATACTCATTTTTTATAAAATGTTTATCACAATTACCCAATGAGTATATTGCTTACTGTGAATTGTGTCCATATTCCATTTTATGTTTTACAGTCTAAGCAAGAACACGTGATGATTCAATGTATCATCATTTTACAACACTAGAGTAACAAGTGTTTGTCATGATACAGACTCAAATTAAAATCTCCATGTTTGGGTAAAAAGGGTGACATCTTCATAAGACTAGATACTAAATAATATATGGTTTCTTATGTCATTTAAAATATTTAATCCAATAATATTTTCAACTTTGATTATAGAAAGTTGGCTAGGTATGTAGCTGTATCATTTGTCACAAGTTATGCTAAAATGTTGTTCCACAAAATTATTATTTTTCTGTTAAAAAAAAAACTCACACCATGGTTAATATCTTTGTCTTGGATGACATTTAGGAAGGACTGTTTCCTAATTTAATGGCATTAAATCAAGAAGAATCAAAATGTAATACCTAGCACCAAAATTTTACCAAAACCAAATGATAATATCAAAAGGCATACATCAAATAGTACAGGACAAACGGCACCAAAATTTTACCAAAAAAAAAAAAAAGAAAAGAAACGATGATGTCAAAAGGTATCCATTAAATAGAGCAGGACAGAGGGCAGGGTACCACTCATTTGCCCTTGTTGCCTTTCCTTTTGCATGGATAAACATGGATAAAAGCTACATAGTAGAATAAAAGGGTTTGTTCAAAGTCTATTACTTGGTACTAACCCATCATTGAAAAAAGTCAGGGTGAAGAACTCATGTAGAAATGGCAGCAGATACCGTGTTGGGATGCTGGTTCTTTTTCACTCATGCTCAGCCACCTTTCTTACACAACTCAATAGATTTGTCCAGGAAAATCACCTCCCACAGTAGACTGAGAATTCCCATGCCACTCACTAATCAACAGAATTCCCCATAGACATGACATGGCCACAGTTGAATCTGACCTGGCACCCCTCATCCTGGACTCATTTCTCAGGTGATTTTCTTCGTTGTGGTGAGCTGAAGACACAACTAACCAGATTACCATCCATTAAGCCAGGTCATGTGGAACACTCATCTGTATGTTTGACTATATCTGTAGACAAAACACTCTAATTTAGTATGCAAATAAGCAAGATACCTCAGAATATTACAGTGTAAAATCAAACATGTATTTAAAAATTATGTTTCTTCTATGACTAAGGACAATTGTGAAGAAAAGTTAACATATTTAAGTCCAGGAGAAAAAACCCTTCAGTGGTTGTTTGATTCTAGTTTCATAAGAATGCTATATATTAAAGCACCATACGAAAATAAGTATATAATGATGACTGATAGAACAAAGGCAAAGGACATAGGAAGTCACCAATTGCTTTCTTCATTGAAGGAAACACTTAGTGGGAACATTATATATACTTATTTCAGTGTGTTCTACATTATTTTAATTTTTTTGGCAAATTGAGATTCCTGCTAGTTGTCTTTATTTACAAACTTCAGTAGTCTTTTCTGCTGATACTTGATAAATCATTTAATAATTATTTAGAAATACAGATGCTGTGTTGAATAATTCATTCTGCCCTCCTCACCTCAGAAAAGCTAATTACCTAATTTCCATGACCTTTGCATGTTTTTCTATTTGGTTTCATAGTCAATTCCTAAATACTTGGTGAGTGGCCATTGTGAGTTAGGTAATGTGTTTATTTAATTAATGTTGATATTTAGCATACATTAATTATATCTTCAACCAGAAAAGTTATGGCAGTAAAAAAGTGAAGAATTTCTTCCATGTTATTATGCACAGGTTTATTCCAACAAACATTTACAAGGCACCTACAATCTGGCCACACATATGCTAAGTGATAGAAATTAAATAGTTGCCTGTAACATCATCTTTGCCCTTGAGAAAATTACAGGGTGTTGTGAAGCCACATTTTGTATTATTTACAGAAGCATTTTTTAAAATAATCATTTATAAGTATAATGTTGACACATAATAACATGTTTATGCCATATAATTTTAATGCTAAGATCAGTTTAAAAGTTTAGTATTATTATTCAGAAATAGCTTATGTTATTTTAAAAGAATAGGAAAATACTCATAGTTTACTTAGCATGTACCAAGTGCCAAACACTTTGCTACGTTGTTTGATACATTATCACAGTTAAAACTAAAAATAACTCTATGAGTCAGTCTCTATGGCTGTCTCCATTCTTGTAAGAAAATCCTCCCTGAAAGATAAATGATAAATTACCCACTGTTTCACAGCAGTGTTTGGAAGAGCAAAGATTCAAATACATTCTATGAGATGGTAGAGATACTTTCACTGCATTCAGCAGCCTCAGTTGGCAGTGTCTACTGATAACTACTTGCTACATACTAACTCTAGTTACTAGATAACAAGGAAGTTCCCATGGCACATGGGCCCACCAGTCTAGGGATCACCAAACTGATTTTGCTGTTATAAGGAACCTGGAAGATCTTGCCAGTACATGTTTTGCCAGCTAGCCAGGAACTATACATACTTTCTCATTTGTCTATGGCCTCAGCGTGTATAACTTACAAGGATCTGTCCCTACCTGGCAAGCAAGTGATTAAAGCACAAGTTATAAAAGGAGAGAGGACACAGAGTGACACACAGTCTGCTTCTTGCTGAGGCATGGTACTAGAGTGCCTTGGGTTCAAGTATATTACGGTAGCAAAAAGCATCCTTCACCTCCATCTAAGATGTAAAACATTGAGCAATAGATTCTACCAGTTTATGCAAAGAAATGCAATGTCAAACTTCAAAGGATATGGCCCAAAGGAAAATAAAGATCATGGCTACTTGTACAATTAGCTGCATATGCCCACTCAATGACTGTAAACAATATCTACTTATTTTCAATAAGCAAAATGTATTTATTCCTTGAAAGGCAGTGAATTTTAAATGTATTATGGTATATTGTCCAGAGTGTTTATATAGCTCAGGAATAATATAAGTCTTCCTGTTCATGCTTACATGACATTTTGGCTCTCAAATGCTATAAACTTAAAGACAAATTGTCTGCATTGTCTAATTATAAGCACCTACCACAATGATGATGTTTAGATAATCAACCACTATGTGTAAAAGGAGTGATAGAAACTCACCTTACTCCTTGGGTAAAGGGAATAAATTCAAAACACCTTTCCGACAAAAGAAAAAACTTTGTAAAGATCATAGACCAAGTTAAGCAAGTTCTAAAAAGTGAAAGTGAGGTTGAGTGAAATTAAGATGTACCTCAGAGAGATTGATGGGCAGTCCTGAAATAGTGAACTATTCTGAGCCTATAAAGTTCTATTTAATAGTGGTTAAGATAAAATTAAGATGACACAGATCTCCAGACTAGGCAAGGAATCCCAGACTCAGCAAGGGTAAGCTAGAATACAGGCTCAGCTTTCTAGAGCCCTTTTACAATTGCGAGTAGCATGGGAAAAATTGCCAAAACTGGCAGTCAAAGAACTGTGTGGTTGTTGAATGTGAGAGCCCCGGGCATATACAGAGACATACGTTGTCACTGTATGCTCCATTTCAGCTGAAGGGTATATGTTAGTGGTTACTGTAACGGAATCAGGAGCAGTAGCTGATCAAATGTTATTGGTGTCAGTTTATATACACCATCTGAGAGGCAGGGGGATGATGTTTTATTGCCAGATTGCTGTTTTGAAATTTTTCATTATTTTCTAAAAAGCCAGAAATAGTTCATATTTTATTGTCTTACTGTTTTAGCTTCCATTATTGTCATTATCAGTGATTACTTTTTATTTTTACATTATTATTATTAATTATTATTATTATTATTATTATTATTATTTTACATCCCCACCATAGTTTCCACCCTGTCACCCTGCCTCTTCTCCTCACAATACCTCCCCAATCTCCATTGTGTATCCCCTACTCAGTCTTCTCTTTCTCTTTAGAAAGAGGGCCTGCTATGGATATCAACCAAACATCTTATATAAAGTTGCAGTAAGGCTAGGCTTGGCCATTCTGTTAAGGCTGAATGAAGAAAATCAGTATGAGGAAGAGGTTCCCAAAGGAAGACCACAGAATCAGAGACAGTCCCTGATCTCCCATTAGGAGTCCGTCAAGAAGATCAAGCTACAAACTGTAACATATATGCAGAGAGCCTGGGTCAGTAGCACGTAGGGACATTCTGGTTGGTTGTTCAGTCTCTGTGGGCCTATATGAGCCTGTGTTGGTTGATTCTGTGGAGTTTCCTGTGGTGTCATTGACCCCTATGGCTACTATAATTATTCCTGCTCCTCTTCCATGGAATTTCCCAAGCTCCATCAAATGCTTTGTTGTGGGTCTCTGCATCTGTTTCTACAAGTTGCTGGACAAAGCCTCTCTGATGACAATAGGGCTAGGCATCAATCAATCAATGAGTATAGCAGATGGTCATTAAGAATTATTTTATTTAGATTTTGATCTATCATAGGTCTCTGGGTTATGGTTATGCAGTTTCTGGTTTCTGACCCACCAGGCAGTGTCAGGGGTAGGTTTTCTCTCATGGCATGGGTTTCAAGTTGGATGGTCATTGGTAGTGCACTCCCACAATTTTTGTGCCACCTTTGTCTGAGCACATCTTATAGACTAGACAAGTTGAAGGATTTGTGGCTTGGTTGGTGTCTCAATTCCTTCACTGGAAATTTTGTCCTGTTAAGGACACGGCCAGTTCAGGCTCCATATTCCACATCTCAGGAGTCTTAGCTAGCATAATCCTCATAGATTCCTGGGAATTTCAACTGTACTAGGTTTCTAACTCATCAAGAAAGCTTGCCCCCATGCCACGTCATAATCAAAATACTACATTTACAGAACAAAGACAGATTATTAAAAGTTAAAAGGTGAAAATGCCAAGTAACCAAGTAATGGATCATCTTGTATTTTTATGGGAAGTTACATTGCCTTGAAATAGTTTTTTACTCAATGAAAGAGCCAATGCCTTAAATTCTGTTCCATTCATGGGGGTATAAAAAGAAAGAAAAAAAAAAAAGAAAAAGAAAGAAATCCAGATCTGGGGTCCTTGCTCCTCTCCTGCTTCTTCCATGATTCCCTTCTCACCCTGACAAAGTAAACACTGACACTGAACATAGAAAGGATGGAATGAATCGTGGCAATTTGGAAATTTAAGTTTTCTTTAAGATTGCTGTTCTGTGAGTTGTGAGTCCACCTTCATCAACCTCTCCCTCTGCATTTGAGGCATCTCTCCCTAGTCCTTTATTTTGTATTTCCTACACAAGAAATCTTTTTCCATTATTAAGTTTGAAGAGAACGTAGAATGTATATCCTTTGAGCTACTTCTGTTTGCTTAGTCCATCTAGCAGTGGGACTATTATGCCATTTTGCACAATGTCAGTCCCTTTTAGAGCATGCTGTTGGACTCTTGGCTTACAGAAACATTCCTACCTACAACACATAGCAAGGTGAGAATACAGCACTACGTACACTAGATATAACTGCAGTGTCATAGCTGGGCTTGTTGAAGACAAAATACTTCCGGCCCTTTCTAGAATGTTATGAATATGCACATTGCTAGGATATTCTTTCCAGAGAACAAATACACACATTCATTGAGCACCCCCATGCACAATCACTTGTCCATTTATAGCACACTATGATTCATGCTGAGTTTAATGAACAGCTTAGACTAGTCCGTGTTCACTCTTGATACTTGATTCGTGTGAATTTCCTATTAAGTTCATATTTCTGCTTCTGAATCTCAGAAATTAAAAAGTTTTTTGTGGCAGAATAAATGAAAAGTCCTTCTTCTTTTTAAGAGCTTTCAGATAGTGGAATAATTTACTATGACTGTTAATTTCCCCAATAATTTTGTTGGGGTCCTTGGCCAGGTACTTTAGAAGTCAAATCAGTAGGTGCTGAGAAAGTAACTTTTCTGCCTTAAACAGAAGACTGACTGGTCCAGAATGTTGACCTTCATGGGAAGCAGATTGGTGAAAGGTATTCCTTTTGGCATCACAGATAAAACATTCCCATCTCCTGAAGCAAAAACATGTAGCTGTTATCAAGGCATGCTATAAATGTTTTCAGTTTTCCTTGCTTTTTCTGAGTGAACATCTTTTTATTTCCTGTGTTTCATTTGTAGATATAAATCTGTCCAACAGTATTGATGGTGGTAAAGAGCTCTTTATAGGGAAGATAGGACACAGTTATGACTGTACATTCATTAACCAACTCTAACTGTGAATGTGGATGAGGATCTCTTGAGTATATGAGGCTAGTTGTCTACTCCTCTGAACCAGAGTACCACCTACTCTGTAACTACTCACACATTGAATATCTTGTGTCCTGTATCACCCACTAAAGAGCCACTGTCTTAAAAGAGCAGAGCCCTAAATTATTTCTCTCCTCACCTTCTACCACTGTGATCTTCTGATCATCTTTGAAGCAATATCTTGTCTTCTCAGGAAGTAGTTGATACTCATACTTGGAGAAGCTCTGTTTTGGCCTAGGATTTTTGTAGGTCTTCAGATTCATAGATACAAATAATTTATAACCTTGATATCACGTAATTTCTTTTGAGGTAATTTGAAAAAGTATATATTTATAAATGTGTGTATGCTGGGCCGATGTGGGATGGGTGTAAAAGAGAATAATCTTGGGTGGTTCCTCCAGAGCTTTTGAAGCAGAGTATCACACTAGCCCATAGCTTACCTAGTAGACTATATTGGCTCCCCAGCATACTGTAGGACACTGTCAGTCTCTGTCTCCAACACTAAGATTACAAGCTGTGGTCACCTGGCCCAATATTTTTTATTTGAGATATGAATATCAAACTTAGGTCTACATACTTGAATCACAAACACTGTTCTGATTGAGCCATATTTTCAGCCAAATTTTATTTTCTATAGAATTATTGCACATGCTAACATAACTATACAATACACTAATTTTATCACAATATGTATTTTTACTTTTACAAATCTTACACATACGTACAATGAAATGTGATCATATCTAACGCATATTTCCCCCTCTTACATACTCTCCCACATACTCTCTGCCATGCCTCCAACCAAATTTATACTTTTCTCCCTTTTATCATATCTCACTAAGGCCTCTATATCTCACTATTTGCCCCTACATGTCTGGGTTAGGGGCTATCTGTTGGAATAAAGGAAACCTTCAAGTGGGTATATCCTTAGTAACAATGATTCTCTTCCTCTTCCACTAAGAAATTTTCTATTGCTAATAATCTTCAGTATAGCATGGGGGCTTATGAACTTTTATTACTTTGATTTCTTTTGCCAGAGATAGTTACAGAAATCATGCTGGCATAGAACTCTTTATAAAGACCAACATAGTTTCATCCATGTTTTCAGCACAGGAATTGTCTTGCCACACCTAACCCTAGGATAAGAATTTTGAAATACCCTTTGCATTTCTCAATACAAATTTCTTTGTCAACTATCCACACACTTGACTATATAATGGAAGACTATGGGAAAGAATCACGACAAGATCATGAAACCCTTAAGCAGACTTCAGCCAAAAGGGACTAAAAATATTCACAGTGAATCCTAGAAGGAAATTACAGGAAGACATTTCAGCACCCTCATATTTTTCATATTAAAATTGATTCTCTTTTGTCCAAATACAAGAAAATTAGTAATTATAAGAAGCCATATTTTTGCACGTATATTTTGTCTCCAAAATTTAAATGTTATCCATTATCTGAAGCTGCAGGTGATTGGCTCAAATTATTAGAATGTAACATTTAATATAGCATCTCCCATATGTTATAGTAAGTATACTAATATGTCTGCATTACTCCTTGATCATCAATTTTGAGAAAGCTTTTAGATTCTGATAAAAATTATGCAAAGTCCAGCATTCAGCCATCCTTAGAGTTTCTGTTAAACTGACACAAATGTTAGCTACCCATCACACTAACAGTAATCTATCTGAACTACAGGCTGGAATACCAATTACTGTGATGAATGAATCCAAGTCTTGAAGTTTCTTCTCCGAGTTGCCAGTAGACACATGTCAGCACACAGGGAATTGCACAGAGGTATCAGAGTCTTTCAAGTAACTGAGTGTCTTTTTTTCAGAAGGTAGGCTATAGTTGACACACAAAAATCTTAAAAAGAAAATGAAGTCACTTTGAGTTGAGAACAAAAGGTTGAAAGGGAGAAAAATATATGTGGCAGTATTCTCAATTATTTAGAAATATTGCTATGGAACTTCTACTTCTGAAACTTTAAAAAATATTTAATAGTATATATTTCATTAGCCTTATTTTTGAATCATTAAAAATACTAGTGATTTTTGTCTCCAGTGAATATTTTATTATATTCATTCTTTATTGTCTCTGCTCAGTGTCAATTACTTCAGCTGTCTCACAGTGAAGGAAAGGAGAAATAACTACTTCTGTTAAAGAGATATGGTCACTAGGCTTTAATGGAAGTCTGGCATACACGGTCAATCTGTGTACACACCTGTTTTATATGCTGATTTTATGATTCTTTACAGTAGGTTTGAGTAACTACCTTGAATAATTTCACCAAATAGGTTTCTCCATTCACTCTTGGCTATATACAAATGATTTTACAAATATGTGACAATGCAAAATCTCCTTGTATGTACAATGTATGTTTTATGATGGCAAAAGCAAACTAATTAAACATAATCTCTACATATACAATGTTACATATAATTAGCTAATATTTTTTATGTGTTTACTTGCAGATTCTGTTTATTATAAAAGATGCATGAGGGTGAAAATTACTTTAAAAAAAAAGTATGTCCTGTAACTTCCATAGTGCTTGAGATTACAAAAATTTAAATATTTTTTTCCAAATTGTGAAGCAAACAAATGTGATTCAAGAACATTTATAATAATCTTATTTTAGCAACTCCCAAGAAAACAGACCAATACATTGTCACCATTACCATAGTCCAGGTGAGGAACTAATATCTCCTGCAAAAGGGAAATGAAATTGGAAAAGGATATAATGCTGAAGAGGGAAGTAGCATCTAAACTGAAATTTTCTGCGAGATAAAAGAAAGATGCCTTTTTATTAGGAGAGACTCTACCAGGAAACTGTAGGGGATTTTGCTGTAAAGAGAATCACTTCCACATCCATTCTTTACTTTCCTCTACTCTTTGTATTTTACAAAGAAGCACACATAGTTCACATGAGTCTTAATCGTGAATCTATTTTATATACTCAAAAGGTCTAATAATGAACATAACTATAACTTTCCCTTAGATAAACATCTATATACAGTTTTAAGACTGCTAAAAGAATTCAGGTCCTGAAAGATTGCAATAACAGATGTGATACTTTGTGTGTTAACCCCAAAGGATATGTGCACAAATAAGTATAAAGCCTTGGTAGCTACTGATGATAGACCAAAATAAGTATTGTAAAAAGTCAAGTTTGGTGGGCCAGCCAAAGTTATTAGGTTCCCTCACTAAGCATGGTTGAGGGAATATATAGAAAACTGTGAGTGCAAAGTCTCAACCCATCATTGATTACACCTTCATTATCCTAATTAACAAGATCAGAAATGAAAAGGGAGGCATAACAACAGACACTGAGGAAATCCAAAACATCATGATATCCTACTACCAAAGCCTATACTCAACAAAACTGCAAAACCTGGATGAAATGGACAATTTTCTAGATAGATACCAGGTACCAAAGTTAAATCAAGATCAGATCAGTGATCTAAACAGTCCCATATCTGCTAAAGAAATAGAAACAGTCTCCTAACCAAAAAAAAGCCCAGGACCAGATGGGATAAGTGCATAGTTTTATCAGACCTTTAAAAAAGACCTAATACCAATATTCCTTAAACTATTGCACAAAATAGAAATGGAAGGTACTCTAACTATTTCATTCTATGAAGCCACAATTACTCTTATACCTAAACCACACAAAGACCTAACAAAGAAAGAAAACTTCAGACCAATTTCCCTTGTGATTATCGATGAAAAATAGTCAATAAAATTCTTGGAAACTGAATCCAAGAACATATCAAAACAATCATCCATCATGATCAAGTAGGCTTCTTCACAGGCATGCAGGGATGGTTCACAATATGAAAATCCATTAACATAATTCACTATATAAAAAAACTCAAAAAAAAATACGATCATCTCATTAGATGCTGAGAAAGCATTTGACAAAAATCCAACATCCCTTCATGATAAAAGTCTTGGAAAGATCACATATTCAAGACCCATACTTAAACATAGCAAAAGCAATATACAGCAAACCAGTAGCCAACATCAAACTAAATGGAGAGAAACTTGAAGCAATCCCACTAAACTCAGGGACTGGGCAAGGCTGCCCACTTTCTCCCTACCTATTCAATATAGTACTCAAACTCCTAGCCAGAGCAATTAGACGACAAAAGGAGATCAAAGGGATATGAATTGGAAAGTAAGAAATCAAATTATCACTATTTCCTGATGGTATGACAGTATACTTAAGTGACCCCAGAAGTTCTACCAAAGAGCTTCTAAACCTGATAAACAACTTCAGAGAAGTAGCTGGATAAAAATTACACTCAAGAGTCGTATAGCTGGGTCCTCCGGTAGAACTATGTCCAATTTCCGGAGGAACCGCCAAACTGATTTCCAGTGTGGTTGTACCAGTTTGCAATCCCACGAGCAATGAAGTAATGTTCCTCTTTCTCCACAACCTCTCCAGCATCTGCTGTGACCTGAGTTTTTATCCTAGCCATTCTGACTGAAGTGAGGTGGAATCTCAGGGTTGTTTTGATTTGCATTTCCCTGATGATTAAGGATGTTGAACATTTCTTTAAGTGCTTCTCAGCCATTCAGTGTTCATCAATTGAGAATTCTTTGTTTACCTTTGTAGCCCATTTTTAATAGGGTTATTTGGTTCTCTGGAGTCTAACTTCTTGAGTTCTTTGTATACATT
>NW_022196899.1:41718595-41726523 GCF_008632895.1 Mastomys coucha | reverse complement strand
ACTCAAGAAGAAGGAAGACCAAAAGGTGGACATTTCATTCCTTCTTAAAAGGGAGAACCAAATACTCACGGAAGGAGTTGCAGAGATTAACTATGGAGCAGAGACTGATGGAAGGACAAGCCAGCCTAAATATAGCTATCTCCTGAGAGGCTCTGACAGTATCTGACTGACACAGATGTAGAGGCACACAGCCATCCTTTGAACTGAGTACAGGATCCCCAGTGAAGGAGTTAGAGAAACGACCAATGGAGCTGAGGGGTTTGCAGCCCCTTAGGACGAACAATAATATGAACTAACTAGTACCCTCAGAGTTCCCAGGGTCTCAACAACCAACCAAGGACTGCACATGGAGGGGTCTGATTGTTCTGGCAGCATGTGTATAGTAGAGGATTGCAAGTTCGATCATCAATAGGAAGAGAGGACCTAAGCCCTGTGAAGGTTCTGTGCCCCAATGTAGAGGTATGCCAGGGCTAATAAGTGGGAGAGGGTGGCAGGCATGGGGAGAGGGGAAGCAACAGGGGTTTGTTTTTGTTGTTTTTGTTTGTTTGTTTTTTGGAGGGGAAACTGGGAAAGGAGAAATTTGCATGTAACTAAAGAAAATATCTAATTAAAAAAAGGGATAAAAAAGAATTACCTAAAATAGGGCATTTTCGGCAGGGTGAAATAGGACAGTGTGGGGTCTGTTAAGAGGGCTTGCTGCTCTCATAGAAAGCCTGGGTTTGCTTCACGACCTCGACACAATTACGTTAACTCAGGTGGTACACTATATACTCATAATACGGGCAAAACTCTCATACTCATGAAACAAATGAATCCTTAAAAAGCCAATTTAAGTAAATACATATCTGTCTGTTAAGGGACACGTTAATATGGCACGATCCATCTTAAGAAATAAAAGCAGTCTTGAAAGTAAAATAAATAAATAAATAAACAAATAGAAAAAGGAACAAGTGAAATAGAGAAGAGCACACAAAATTGCATGTTCATTATCTCTTTCAAAATATTTCATATTTAAATTTTTTACAACTTTTTAAGTAGAATGTTTGATTTTATATTTCAAGCCATTGGTGCCCTGCAAGACACACACACTACACAAATTACTTTCATTTCTATTATCTCATTTGATTCTCTTCACAACCTAAGTTAAGTCCATTTGCAATCTTGAGGTAAACACCAAGGTTAATGATTTAACCTCCATTTTCATAAGCAAATTACAAAGTTTATTACTAGCAGGGATCACACATTTAGTAATTATTGACTCACTAAGCATTGTGATTAAGACAATATTATAATATCCAATTCAAAAATGGAGCATGATACTAAGTATAATTCAAAGTTATTATGAAACATACACTTATTTAGCATTTTTTGACTAACTCAAAACTGTCACAATAATTCACATGGTTGAGGAGAAGTTTATAGAAACAGACAGTTATTAGGAGAAATATGTAAATGAGTTCTTACTGTTAATAGGTTAATGAAATAAGAGAAATTGTTTTTAAATTGAAAAAAATACAAAAAAAAGAAATTCACTTTGATGATATTGAAGGAGAAAGTGTAGGTTGAGATGTTTGAACAACCATGGGAAAGGATGAATAGGAAATATTCTAAAACATTAAAGGTATTTGAACTTGATGTGAAGCAAGAAAGATTGTAATATTATCTGTAAAATATCAGTTACTAGATTTCTCACTAATGAACCAGGTCAGGTTCTATCTACAGTAGAACTTCAACTTTGTGACTTTGCATCACTGAGAGTCACTCTTTCTGAGGTGATTCATAACCTCTCAGTTATTTTCTGGAAATAACTGCACACAGCTGCCCTCAGGCATGTCTTCAAGATAATTCTCAATCCCATCAGGTAAACAATCTAGACAGTTCTCTCAATTACAAAGGTTCTGAAGATATTACCCCCTAGCATTCACACTGTTACCACAGTAAATTCCCATAGTTACTATCCCTTGAGTACTCAGGTTAAGGAATCTAATATGTTAGGAGAACTGTGGATACATATTTCCACTTGTTCTTTTTTCCTGCTAGTTCATCAAAATGTCCAAGTTTTGATAGATTAATTAAGTTATTACTCATAGTGTTTATATATACTGCTATTTTTGAATATTATGGGTACACACATATTATCTATTTATATCTATCAGTCTACTAATATCCCCATCCATCTCTCTCTGTCTCTCTCTCTGTGTGTGTGTGTCTCTCTCTCATATACACATATATGTATGCATGTATGTATGTATGAATGCATGCAGGTATGTATTGTGTATGCATGCATGTATGTATTGTGTATGCATGTGCAGATGTGCCTGCATTTATAAATACAGAGAGTTTTAAATATTGAGATTTGCTGACAAAGAGTAAACCATAGCCACCCTTCTACCTCTCCCCTCAACAGTCTGGGCCATATATGCATGTGTGGACATACTCTGAATTTTCCATGGTCTCAGGAATTTGAACTCAGGACGTATGCTGTACAGGAAAAGCTCTTAACTTCAGAGCCATCTCTTTAGCTCCCACTTCACTGAGTTTTAGTCTTCTCATTCTTATGAACTATTTTTTTTTTTATTTCTAATACAAAGAAAATCATAAAATATCATTAAGTCATGTCAAAGGGATAAAATAAATTATACACACTAACTGTTTCACTTTAAGGCTCAAGAGTGTGAATATATCCAACATTGATACATCTTTAGAAATCACACACAGTGGACAGCAGCAAATAATTTGACATTCCCCTCTAGGGATACATCAGAAGAGTATTTGGAAGCCCGACCTTTCAGAAAGCATATGTGGAAATATCCAAGGTCTATAATGCAGACATTGTTCTGAAGAAATTTTGTCTGTATGAAGAATAATAATAAAAGATGAATTATGAGCTTTTTCCTTAGTATATGAACAAAGATTAGCAGGATATGGTAATTGTGGAGCAGCCTGGATAGAATTGGAGACAGGAAAACCACTCTGCTAGAGTAGAATAACAAGTGCTAAATACCCGGTTGGCAAAGAATGGCTACAACATACATAAAGGTCTTAATGTGACTCTCAAACTAATCACAAAGGAATAAATATATTTATTACAATACCCTTAATAACTATGTCTAATTGTACTACAGATAGGAAGAGAAGGTAATTGAAATTTTAGCTTGATCCAAGTGGGATAACAAAAATACCTTGGGCCAGTTGCCAACACCTTTCATTCCCAGAAAGTAAATAATTTAAATTTCACTGTATAAGAAGTTACATCTCATTTTCTTTCCCTTCACCATGCAATCTTTCCAGGAAACTGGAGGATGTCTCTGATTTAATGAGAAACAAAGGGAATATGTTCATTAGGTTTGAATATTTCTAAGAAATCTACATTTGCTGAAGGATAATGAAGATTGAAGTTTTAAGTAGTTTTAGTTCTACCAAACTTTATTTTCTGATGAAATCATCAAGAAGACATCCTTAACAAATTCTATGTATCCTTTTGGTGATACTGTTATATAATATAATGCTTTCAAACAGCTTTGAGTTTGTCTAGTATGTCTAGAAATAATCCCATCACTTGGAAATTCAGCTTTGCTTACACTGTCATTTGAAATCAGTTTTATAATTGAAAAATCAATAAGATTTGTATTTTATGTAGTATCCCTACAACTGTCTTCAAAAAATGTAATTACTTTTCTTGGGCTTTAGTTACAAGTGTGTGCCCCTGGAAACATCTCTAATAATAGCTGTTCTTGTCTCAAAAATATACTCTCCTGTCTCTATGATTATTGGTGTTATATTTTTAAGCTGTAATTGGATGTAAATAATAATATTCATAAGCTGTGCTTTTTAAAAATAGAAAAATAAACATGTCAGAGAAGTGCGAAAGACCATTAATATTTCAACAATTTGTGATGTACTTAGATTATTATCTTATTATTTAATTTAATATTTTGCTACCTTGCAATTAATTTTTTTGAAAGTTTATTTGATTTCATTCTTTGTCTCATAACGGTTTGTCTGGGCTTCCCCTTCTTCCTTTTGTCTTTTCTTACCGTACAGTACTTTTGTCTTTATCAGATGGTTTCTGTCTTTGTTTTTCTTTTTTTTTACATATAGTTTCTTTTTATTAGATATTTTCTTTATTTACATGTCATATGATTTCTCCTTCCCCATTTTTAATGATACTCCCATTTTCTCCTTTATCAGTATATTGAGGTTATTGATCCATTTGTAGTTGAGTTTTATGCAGGGTGATTGTATGGATATATTTGGATTCATTTATCTGCATCATGACAAGCGCCTTTTGTTGAAGACACATATTTAGGGTATTTTTGACTTCTTTATTTAAAATGAGTTGTCCATCAGTCTCAGCCTTCAATTAAATTCTGTTGGCAGGTTGTCTGGTTTTGTGTTAATAACATGCTTATGCTTATTACTATAGCACCAGAGTATAACTTGATATGTTGTTGATATCTCAATCAGTTCTTCTATTAGTCAAGATTGTTTCAGATATCCTGAGATTTTCATGATTCCATATGAAGCTGAATATTTTCCTTTCAAGATTTATTTCAAAATTCCAACAGTGTTGTACATTTGATAAGGATTGCATTGAATCTGTTGATTACCTTTGGTTGGATGAGTGTCTTATTGTATCAATCCTAGTGGTCTCTGAGCATGGACGATCCTTTCATCTTCTGATATCTTCTATAACTTCTTTGATATCCTAAAGTTACATATGATTGATTAGCGAGGCCAGGCTATTTTGTATTATTTGGAGGTTTTGTGAAAGGTGTTCTTTCCTCCATATCCTTCTCTCTCCATTGGTCCTCTATATTGTAAGAGGTCTAGTGATTTTTGTGATATGATTTTCTTATCAAGCTACTTTGCCAATAGTGTTTATCAGCTTTAGAGTATCCCCAGGGGGGATTTTTAAGGTTATTTATGTATCCTATCATGTGATCTGCAAATAAAGATACTTTGACTTCTTCCTTTCCAATTCACATCTCTGTGAGCTCTTTCAGTTGTCTTGTTGCTTTAGCTAAGACTTCAAAGAGTAAACTGAACTGGTGTAAAGGCAACAGACAACCTTGCATTGTTGTTTATTTTACTGGAAATGTTTTGAATTTCTTTCCATTTGACATGATATTGGATATGAGTATGCTATATGCTGTCTTTATTATATTAAGGTATCTCCTTTGTGTTGCTAATCACTTTATGATTTTTATCATGAAGAGATATTGAATTTTGTCAAAAGCCTTTTATCCATCTAAAGAGATGATCATACTTTTTAAAAATTTGTTTATGTGGCATAAAAACAAAATATTCTTAAGTAGAGACTGACTTACCAACAGTAGACTCTCAATAAAAAACTGAACTCAATAGCATCTTTGAAGGTTCCTTGTGGTATAATGTTATGTCAGGAAGTTTCCTTTTTAAAAATTACCTTATCTTACATTTTGTATTTTTTATATATCCCTAAGCTCATTTGCATAGATGGTATGACTTTCAGTTTAATATTTCTCTAATTTCAATCTTTTAGTCTTTCTTACCATATTACACTATATTATTTTATACTATATTATATTTGATTCTATTTTATGGTTATGTATATATTCATTATTGTTTTATTGTTATACAGATAGCTGCATTAGAGAGAGAAACTGCATGGATCTTCATAGGTCAGGAGATGGGGAGGAACTGATATAGTTGAGGAACGGATTTCCATAATCAGGACATATTATATGAGAAAAAATATTTTAAAAAAGAGGAAACAATGATAGAAATTAAATATATTCAATAATAGAAACAACTATATAAAACAGTGAATTATAAAAATAAAATAAATATATTGGCAATTTATTTTGAAGGTTAACATGCCAAACACAGAGAATTTATAGAAAAATTGTTCCTTTAAATTAGCAAAATTATTGTTTTTCTTTTTGTCCATGAACATAGACCCTGACCCACATTTCAAAAGTAGGCTTCTGTGAGAGCAGATTCAGTATAAAAGGACCTATGGAGATGAAAAATCTCTGAGCTCTGAGGTTCTTCTTGTTTATGTTGAGTATTTTACAATTTGGCAATTAACCATTGCGGTGGGAGTATGCTGAAGGAGAAGAGTAAGTACATCATACATCAGTGTGTCAAAGTGTCTTGGAGGTGTTTCTTTTCTTTTTTGTTTTTAATTTTTAAAATATGGCAAGCTAATAAATTTCCAAAAGAAACTACAACCTACTATGATATTGTCATGTTTCAATCCATGTATACAAGTACACAAAATGAAAGAAAAGAATAAAAGTAATAATCTGGTTATCTTGTAAACCCAACTGCACTTTAGAAGCTATAGTCCACTATCTAGTACTGAGCAGAAAGAACACATAACTTCCTTGGTTTCAGTCAGATATATGAACCATCCATAGTTTGCCAGTAACCTCTTCAAAGGAGCTATAGGGAAGCCGTCTACTGGTTACCTAGCTGATTCTTCCTGAGCAAACTATTCCATGCCATTCTCCATATTATAATCCATGATACAATTATGGTTAAAAATGTTCTTAAGCTTGAGGTTAAACTATAGCTGTATGCAGCACTGTTACTAATTTTCAAACACCATTGTTGATACATAGGTCAGTTTCTTGACCTTCAGCAGTGTATAGAGATATATAGTGTAAAATATGTAATATGACAGTTTCCTTTCCTCTCATCATGACATAATCATTCAATAGTCTTCTTAGAATCCATATTACTTTAACCAAATAGCTATGCCAATTAAATAAACAGGTTTAGCTCTGCCTATAGTAGTAGAGTTATTAATAATACTTAGGAGAAGTTGGGGGAGAATATAAATATATTCATCCTACATTCTTTCCATTGTTCTTTCTTTTCTATCCAACAACACCCTACCCTAGTGTCAAGCAATCTTAAGAGATGTCAGAGAACCATAATAATTGAGAGGTCAAGTGCAGGATGCAGCATCCATGAAGCTGTAATCAATGATGGATTGATACTTTGCACTCAGAGTTTTCTTTTCTTCTTTTTATTAGATGTGTTCTTTATTTACATGTCATACAATATCTCCTTTCCCAGGTACCCCTCCAAAAAATAAATAAAATAAAATTTAAAAAGAACAAAAACAAAAACAAACCCATGTTCCCTACCCCTGCCCCTGATTGCCACCCCACACTATCCTGTTACTGGCCCTGTCATTCCTGTACACTGAGTCATAGAACCTTCACAGGGCCAAGGGCCTCTCCTATTGATGACCAACTTGTCCATCCTCTGCTATATACATGCTGCTGGAGCCATTAGTCCCACCATGTGTACTTTTGGTTTGTGGTTTAGAGCCTGGGAACTCTGAGGGTACTAGGTAGTTCATATTGTTGTTTGTCCTAAGGGGTTGTAAGCCCTTCAGCTCTTTGGGTCCTTTCTGTACTCCTTCACTGGGGACCCTGTACTCAGTCAATGTATAGCTGGAGCACCAAGTTCTGTATTAGTTGGGTACAGTCAAAGGCTCTCAGGAAACAGCTATATCAGGCTCCTGTCAGCCAGCACTTGCAGCATCCACAATAGTGTTTTGATGATTTGATGATTGAATATGGGAAAGATTCCCAGGTCGAGCTGTCTCTGAATTGTCCTTCCTTCAGTCTCTACTCCACATTTTGTCTCTGCAACTCCTTCCATGGGTATTTTGTTCCCCCTTTTAAGAAGGAATGAAGTATCCACACTTTGGTCTTCCTTCTTCTTGAGTTTCTTGTTGTTTGTGGATTGTACTTTGTGAATTCCGATCTTCTAGTGTAATATCCACTTTTCAGAGAGTGCATACCATGAGTGTTCTTTTGGAATTGGGTTACCTCACTCAGGATGATATTCTCCATGTCAATCCAATTCCCTAAGAATTTCATAAATTCATTGTTTTTAATAGCTGAGTAGTACTCCATTGTGTAGAT